>NC_058414.1:42136434-42239882 GCF_002201575.2 Neomonachus schauinslandi | reverse complement strand
CTGGTCCCAGCCTGCCTGCTTTCCGACTATCCATCATATTGAGGATATATATATATATGAAGAAAATTGTAAGCCATCTAAAAACATAACCATATGGGACTAATTCAGAAAGTTATAAAATTACATCATAGACCAGCATTAAAGTACAGAAAACATACTTTTTCCAAACTCCTTTAGTACTTGCATTTTTTCTCCCAAATGAAATGTATATGGTGCTCAATTCTCTAATCAAGGAGTAAGGCAGCTAAGAATGCTACTTAGTTTCTCCCGACCATAAATTGTATCCTGTGAGGTACTTCTATGGAATTTAGAGGCACCCTGGAACTCTTGGAGAACCACTGTTCCAGAACACTATTTAGTAAGTTTTAACAATTTTTTTTTTAAAAACATGTGGCTAAGTAACAAATCACAAGTTACAAGAAATATAACATATTAATATCTAAAGAAAAAAGACTGAAAAAATTTAATAGTAGTTACGTCTTAGAGTTGACTTTCCTTTTTTTCTCAGCAAATATTTACATTCAATTCTTCTTCAAGGGCCACCTTCACAGGCAGGCCTTCCCAGAGTAGCCTATTTAAACACACACACATGTCGATATTCCTGACCCCCTAGAATCTGCTTTACTTTCTCATTTTTCCTGTAGTACATTCTATTTTACCACATGACTAATTTATTTTATTTACTTTTTATTGTTTTTCTCCACCCTAGTATAATAGTAGAATGTAAATGTAAACTCCAAAGGGAGGAGATGTATTTTAGTACTGATATGTTTTCCTAGCCGAGCAATACCTGGCACATAGTAACTTCTCAATAAATCAATGACTGAATAAAAGTTTACTTGAACTTTGTGTATTTTATTCTATAATAATTTTATGAAAGGAAAAAATAAAGCTTTTTTCTTTTAAAATATTTTTGTATGGCATTCATAGGAATGCTACAGCTCCAGGAAATTTAAAGAAACTTGGTTATCTAGGAACCTAAGATAATGGCACATAACACCACACATCATAATCAGATCACAGAATAGCTTCAGAGTTATTGGAGTAGTTTTTATAAAGGAAATCTAGAACTTGTAATTTGACTATAACTTTAAGCTTGGATAAAAATCATAAATCTTTTCTTAGTTGCTTAGGAACTATAGAATAAAATTGCATAACCATGTAAGGAATAAAATACTGGACCATGGATCTCAAGATCATTGTGAAGCAGTAGGAAACATTTTTCTAATGATGATAAAGAAGAACACATTTTTAAAGCCAGCCATAGAGAAAATTATCATTTTTTAATAATTGAAGTGGCCATATGTCTAAATTTCTTACATTAAAGTACCAAAGACATAAATCTGTTCAAAAAACATTACCTTCTATTCTAATAGTTAATAATTATTATAAGAAGACTGTGTGTAGAAACCTAACCATTTCAGATTAGGGCAAAGGAGCTTGCAAAAGATCATCACTTCTACGAAAACAGGAGAAAATAACCAGCAAACATTTTTAATCCATTCAGAGTTATAGCTGAAAAGAGTCTAAATGAACTAAATTCCAAGTGCAAACCTTACGAGAGACAATGTCAATGATCTCTTTTTTTCCCTGGGGAGGAATGATGGAAACAGAATTAACCCTGTCAGGAGATATGACAGTAGTAAGAAAAACAGTCAAAGAAAGATTTTTTTTTTTTAAAGATTATTTTTACTTATTTGAGAGACAGAGAGATGGGGGGGTAGGCAGAGGGAGAGAGAGAGAGAGAATCTCAAGCAGACTCCACTCTGAGCACAGAGCCTAACAGTGGGCTTAGTCCCATGTCACTGAAATCATGACCTGAGCGAAAACCAAGAGTTGGCCGCTTAACTGACTGAGCCACCCAGGCATCTCAGAGAAAGGTTTATTTTTGTATCTTTTTTATTTTGATGTATTTTCTTTTTTTTTTTAAAGATTTTATTTATTTATTTGACAGAGAGAGACAGCGAGAGAGGGAACACAAGCAGGGGGAGTGGGAGAGGGAGAAGCAGGCTTCCCGCGGAGCAGGGAGCCCGATGCGGGGCTCGATTTCAGGACCCTGGAATCATGACCTGAGCCAAAGGCAGATACTCAACGGCTGAGCCACCCAGGTGCCCCCCCACCTTTTTTTTAAAGATTTTATTTATTTGACAGAGAAAGATAGCGAGGGCAGTAACACAAGCAGGGGGAGTGGGAGAGGGAGAAGCAGGCTTCCCGCCGAGCAGGGAGCCCGATGCGGGGCTCCATTTCAGGACCCTGGAATCACGATCTGAGCCGAAGGCAGATGCCCAACGACTGAGCCACCCAGGCGCCCAATTTTGATGTATTTTCAAATAAAGTTGCAAGAATAGTACAAAGAGAGTCTATATCCTTCTTTCTCCAAATAACTATTTGTTCATACTTTGCCCCATTTGCTTTATCATCCGCTCTCTATCCTATTGATCCACTGACCTAGCAACACATATATTTTCCTGAGCTATTTTATTTATTTTATTTTATTTATTAAAAGATTTTATTTATTTATTTGACAGAGAGAGACACAGCGAGAGAGGGAACACAAGCAGGGGGAGTGAAAGAGGGAGGAGCAGGCTTCCCACTGACCAGGGAGCCCGATGTGGGGCTCGATCCCAGGACCCTGGGATCATGACCTGAGCCGAAGGCAGACGCTTAACGTCTGAGCCACCCAGGCGCCCTTCCTGAGCTATTTTAGAACAAGTTGTAGACATTTAGCTTACATGTTTTAGCGTGTATTTGTGAATAATATGAACATTCTCTTAAATCATCAAAATTTAAAAAAAAAATAGCTTTGATACAATTTTATTACCTAATCCACAGTCCATATTCAAATCTTGTCAAGTTGTTCCTATAATGTTCTTTACAGCTCTTTTCATCCTTGGTCCATGATATGCATTGCCTTTAGTTGTCATGTCCTTATATTCTCTAATCCAGAATAATCTTTCTGCCTTTCTTTGTGTTTCTTAGCTTGATATTTTATTAAAAGTACAGACCAAGTTTTTGTTTGTTTGTTTGTTTTGCATAATGTTTCTCTACTTGGCTTTGTCTGATATTTCCTCATGATTAGGATCAAGTTAAACAATTCTTCAGAATACATCATATCAGAAGGCACATTATGTCACTTTGGCCCAATATTGGTATGTTGGTATTAGTTACCTGCCAAATTTCTGAACCTGCAGACTAGAATGACAGATTGAATTCTGGAAAAGCCCAGAAGCAGAGACAAAAGTCTTCCCTTCCCACTTTTGTTCTCCACTGGTTTTTCATGGAAATGTGATGGTACAGAGGGCAGGGCTATAAAGCAGAGAGGTCTCTCTGGAATCTATTGGTGATTATATTCCAAACCCTTTGGAAGGAAAGTAATTGATACTACCTTTAAATTATATGAAGTCAGTGCTGAGTTGACATTAACTAAAGCTCAATTCTGGATTAAGTTGTAAAAATAAGATCTTCATACATGAGGCCCTATAGAAGAAGGGGCAGTTCTTCTGTGACAATAAATATTATCTACCACAGTCTCTTCCATACTCTCCATGATAGAATAAAAATATTTGAATTATCCAAAGAAACAAAGAAATAGAATCCATAATAAATAAAAATATTGAGCAATAAAACTTTAAAATAACTTTTGTGATTAGTGAGGAACAGTTGGACTTAAAGTGGTAAGGATGAAGAATTTCAGTACAGAAATTAAAATCCCAATAAAACAAGCAATTGGAAATTTTATTTTATTTTTTTTAAGTTTCTTATTTTTAAGCAATCTCTACACCCAACATGGGACTCGAACTCACAATCCCAAGATCAAGAGTCACATGGTCTACTGACTGAGCCAGCCAGGCACCCTGTAAATGGTAATTTTAGTACTGACTAATATAATATCTGAAATAAAGAATTAATTGATGGACAAAACAGCAGACTGGACACAACAGAACAAAGAAAAACTTAAGACAGATTAATAAAATGTATCTAGTCTGAACCCAGAGGGAAAAAGGAAGAAGAAAGAAAACTAGATATAATATTGGAGACCTATGGGAAGATATCAAATGGTCTAATCCAGAAAGGAGGTGGAGATGATATAATTGTAAATAATTTTACAAAATTGATAAAATGCATCAACATGCATATTTAGGAATCTCAGAAAACCCCAGGAAAGACACAACACCAGAAATGATAGACCAGTGGCTGAAAATCAGAGCTAAAGAGAAAAATTTTAAATGCACCCAGACTGACAAAAAAAAGATACCACATAAAAGACTATAAATATAGCAAGAAATGAAGAGCCTAAGTAATGGTAAATATATGAATAAATATAAAACACAATTTTTAATCAAAATTATTTAAAAGACTAATAATTTAAAAAATAATAATGTATAAAATATGTATATATTTAGAAATCTCCATTATATAAAATATGTATGTATATGTCTAAATCCTATGTAGATTTATATTTTATATATGTTCTATATTTATATGTACATCTAAAATAGCTACATATATAGAAATAAAATATGACAACTATAGCAGCACAACACCAGAGATATAAATGAGGGGTAAAGTGAACAATATTATTTTATTTATTTATTTATTTATTTAATTTTAAAGATTTTATTTATTTATTGGACAGACATAGATTTTATTTATTTATTTGACAGACATAGAGAAAGAGCACAAGCAGGGGGCATGGCAGAGGGAGAGGGAAAAGAAGGCTCCCCGCTGAGCAGGGAGCCAAATGTGGGGCTTGATCCCAGGACCCTGAGATCATGACCTGAGCCTAAGGCAGTCACTTAACTGACTGAGCCACCCAAAGAGCCCAAAAATATTATTTTAAGTTTCTTACATAATTCATAAGTTGTAAATATTAAAACTCTGTTAACATAAAAAATATTATCAAATATATGTGATAAATGAATAAACCAATCTTCTAAATTATAAAAGGGAATAATAATATCAAGGGATTTAGCAAAAAATTCATTGGAGTAGAAAAATGGAATTAGTAGGTTGGAAAGGAGGAAGGCAATAACAAAAACCAGAAGAGAAGATAGAAAATGAATAGAAAATTACAGACAATTCATTATAAAATTCAGGTCAAGTTGCTAAAAGTTCACATTATCAAAGGAGAAATATCAGACATTATTGTGAATGCTATTGCAAATTCAATTGAAATGTTCAAATATAAGATAAAATTATTTGGTTTTGAGGTGACAATATGAATACAAATATTGTGGGGACAGAGAAAATAGGTAAAATAATCTAACCAAATTAAGAAACCTACGGAGCCGGAGTATACTGGGAATTGGTTGTGGCCCATGTACCATTCATTTCTATGTCCAAATAAGCTGCACTAATGTACCTATTGAAATAGAAGTTACATTTGGCAACAATTACAATACTTTTATGTATATTTAAAGTAACTGAACTATAAAGTTTTGTGATATAGCTGATGTTGGCTAAAATTAGCCTTGTAATACAGTTTCTTTGCTGATTACAGTATTTTAGAAATTTTGAAACTTTACTGTGCTTAGATCAAAAAACGTCTTACAATATTAAACTTTTTTGTAAGTGAAATATATAAATTGTAGTGTCTTTTAATTCAAAATATGTTTGAAATATTTATTTAAAATATTTAATCAATGAAGTGCTACAAAACTCAGCATTTAGTGAATCGTATTTATTTAATATAAAATAAGATATTAAAATGTATCCTTATGTAAGCAAAGGAAACAGAAGAAACTAAATGATGAAAAATTAATTGGCATGAAAGACTTCCTTTTGAATTCTTTAACTGCACTTTGTAATATCACAACTAATGGGAAGACTCTTTCAATGAACCTTTAATTTTTAATTGGGTAAATTTATGTTCTGATACATATTTGAATAAAATTAATAAGGTCTATGATTTTGTATATATATATTTGTTAAAATATTCAAAATAATTATTAATAGAGATAATTTATGAGATTAGTTTTGTCTTATAAAATATTTAAAATAGTTGTGGTATTTACATATTTTAATATTAAAAAAATATTACTGTGAATATTATCCATTTAATGGATTTGCTGAGTTTGCCAGATTCCTTAGCACCTGTAGAGTGATTCCTTCCTCAATTAAAGCTATCATAATTTATAGAAAAGACAGTTGAAATTCGAGTAAACATTTTTAATTTATTAACCAAAAAGGCAACCTTAAGGAAGATTTGTAGGCAATTCCATAAAAACTCTATATGAAAAAATATATTATATTGGAAAATATAAAGTTATAAGTAATTGATTAAAATGCATAAATACATATTTTTGTTTAAGCTCTTTTAAATGCTCAGGTATTCAACATAACACTTTTGAACCTTGTTTTAATTTACACAAATATATGATACCTTATAGAAATTGATTTTATTTATTTTTAAAAGATATTTATTAAACTTGAAAGGAAAAAAAGGAAAAAATAAAATATAGTTATTTATTTATTTATTATTTATTTATCTGAGAGAGAGAGCATGCATATGAGCACAGGGAGGGGCAGAGGGAGAGGAAGATGGAGAGAATCTCAAGTTGAATCTGCTGAGCATGGAGCTCAATGTGGGGCTTGATCCCACAACCCTGAGATCATGACCTGAGCCAAAATCAAAAGTCAGACACCCAACTGATGGAGCCACACAGGAGCCCCCAAACTGATTTTATTTTTTTTTTAAATTTGAATAGGCATTTTTATGTGAACACAATTATGATAAAACCAATATTTATGTCACTAAATAAATATTTTAATATATTAATGTTCTTAAAATTTTATCACTGTCTATTACACTCATATAAGTTCCAGAATATATGATAAATATAAGGTCAACCTTAATCAAGATATATGAGTCTTTTACAGAAGATAAACTCACATAAAGGTAAGAAAAATTGCTATCAACAAAACTTGTTTTCAGGTTAGAAAATTGAGCTCTAGTCAGAGATATGGAAACAATTAATGCACTGAAGGGCATTTCACATCTTTGAGCTCAATGCCTTCACCTATGAAATGATAAGGATACATTATTAAGGAGTGTTAGAGACAAGAGGTCCAAGATGGACTTCCTTGTGCTAAGCCCCACATCAGTAAACTAAGACTTTTTACCTAACCTAATTGCAGCTTCAACCTCTCTCAACAATAACCTTCAATTACTCAACCTGGAGTTACCCAGTCAATACTAGTGAGGTAATCTGCCTGACAGAGCCCTTATGTCCCCCTTAGGAAGGTGACCTTGCCTGAAACAAGGCATTGTTTGATAATAAATTTGTTTCATGCCCTTCTTCTGCCTTAAAAACCATTCCTTTTCTACAGATTAGTGGAGGTCCTTTCTATTTGCTAGTTGGGATCCTGCCTGATTCATGAATCATTGACTAAAGCCAATTCGATCTTTAAGTTTATTCACAGTTTAATTTTTGTTGTTTATCATATACTTTTTTTTTTTTTTTTTTAAATAGGCTCCACACCCAGCATGAAGCCCAGGGCAGGGCTGGAACCCACAACCCTGAGATCAAGAGTCAGATGCTTAACCAACTGAGCCACCCAGGCACCCTTGATTTTTGTTATTTGAAAGGAGTCATTCAGTTTAACAATGTCATTCAGTGGTCTCCAGAGCAGTTAATAGTCAACAACCATAAATATTTAACAAGCTATACACAAAATACAGAGTTTCTGTCCTATGGTAATATCAACTAGGAACCATCCTTAAGAAATAAGAGGTCACAATATATATATATTTTTTTCCTAAAGTGAGGCACCAAATGAAAATACAATGAAAAAAGGACCTCTGGACCAGTGTCTCCTAAATCACATCAAATTTAAATCAGATCTTTTTGAATTAAACTTCAAGAATGTGATTGAAATATATTTGGCTACAATATATGGTATAGACAATTTGATAGGAAAATAAACATGTGGAAAAGAAAAAAAATTCTTACAGTGGTGAGGGGTGATAGGAAACATACTGCAGAAATTATTCATGGATGAAAAATGGCTGATGGTCTACAAGGGCATACTGACAAACAATTGTTGAAACTGTACATACAAGGGGAATAGCTCAACCTGCAGCAGTTGGCTGCAACTCAAAGCCTTATATACATATAAACACTTAGACATAGATCTGCAATGTGAATAGCAGGAACAAAGGGAAGTAGCTAGGAAATCTCTACTAAGATTCTAAGAGCAAGTACTGCATCCAATATTTTAGTCTTCCTGCTCCTGTGAAAAACTTTCCAACACCATCTTTGATTACAAACAACTAATGTGATCATGCTATGTGTCTCGTTATCTGATGCAATCTATCCACTGTGGTAGCTAAACAAAGTACTTTTCAAAACTTGCTTCCAGAAATTTAGTGAACAAATCATATTCTGTATGTGATACTTGAGCTCCCATTTAGCCAAGATTCTTTTGGAGTAGAAGTGAGAGACTTTTTCCCTCCTTTATTAATTGAATTAAGCTTAGAATCTAATTGAAGTCATGGATGGCTTTGTAATAGCTATCTTAAAACTTCTGAAAAAAATAAAATAATTATTAGATATTTTCTTTTTTTTAAAGATTTTATTTATTTATTTGCCAGAGAGAGAGAGAGAATGAGAGAGAGAGAGAGCAGAAGCAGGCAGAGGGAGAAGCAGACTCCCTGCTGAGCAAGGAGCCTGACGCAGAACTCGATCCCAGGACACTGGGATCATGACCTGAGCCAAAGACAGACGCTTATGATTGAGGCACCCAGGAGTCCCTAGATATTTTCTAAAGGATAAAATATAATAGTGGAAAGGTTTGGCATCAAAGTGGAAGAGAACTTCCAATTAGCTACTGTGTTATTCTCAAATCTTTGCAATAACTGAATCAGAAAATGTTCCTGATACTATGATTCCTTGTGATTCTAAATTAAGAGGATCAGTAAATAATTAAGAACAATGTGGTCAATAATAAGGCTGATAGATGACAAATGCAGTACTGGGAAGCTTAATGCAGACTAATGAGCTGAGGAAAAATTTTAAAGGAACTCCTTTTTTAATGGTTCAGAATTATACTAAACTAACCTGAATTTGCACTTTGGGGAAAAGACAAGATAACATGAATGTAAGGAGCATAAAATGCAAGTATGAAAGCATAACAAGACACCTACAGAAAGGTCAGCCACAGAATCCATGAAAACTCTTGAGTGGTTTTTTTTTTTTTTTAAGCAGCTTTCATGTCATGAACATAGGGGTCTTGTCATTCAGGAGCCTCTCAATTAAACTGTGGTCTCTGTGACAAATATAAATCTCAGTGTCCAGCTTGAACTTACACTCATTCATATTTTATCACTAAGACAAATAAAGGGAAACATTTGACTATGCTTCCATCCAGTCATTTTTGTGGTTTACAATTAGCCACCAAGTTCCTGAATTTGTTGTAATAGAAGATTGGTGTTTTCTAGTCTGAAAAGCTATGGATCATAACCACAGTTTATCCATTATTTCTTCTGATTTCTAGGTAAAAATGATCTAAGACCGTTGGCCACTTTCTAATTGCTGATAAACAGTGGAAAAAGCCCAGAGTTTCATCTCACAGGGTTATGGAATAATGCATTTATCACCACACAAAACAACCAACCAATGAAACACACGTTAAAACAAGACTGTGGCATTACCAAGTGAGAAAATTATCTCGGTGAGTTGTTTCACTAGGCTGAATACTCAATTATTTTATCATTTTCAGTCATGAAATTAATTGGAATAGCCATTCAAGTATATGATTTTAGAACAATAAAGATATTAATTATTCTCCAATTAATCTGTAAATTCAATGCAATTACAATCAAAATCCTGTTTTTTAAAATAAATATTGATAACATGATACTAAATTTTAGGTACAAAGTTGAAGTATTAACAAATTTTGAAAGAAAACAAAATAAGAGAATTTATGTTACCTGACTTAATTATTAGTATAATAATTGAATATCTACAACTGGAAATCAAAAGACTGTGGGCCAATTCCTACTGTGGCTTCTTTTTGGAGGGCCTAGGAGCTAAAATGGTTTTTACACTTCAAAGGGATGTAAACGAAGAAGATTATGTAGTGTGGCCCCTAAAGGATAAAATATTTATTATCTGGCTTTTACAGAAAAAAAACTGCCAATTCCTGGTATAAAGGAACAGAAATCAAGATGGCATGGTGCTGGTAAAGGATAGGCAAATCGGGGCGCCTGGGTGGCTCAGTCGGTTAAGCGACTGCCTTCGGCTCAGGTCATGATCCTGGAGTCCCGGGATCGAGTCCCGCATCGGGCTCCCTGCTCGGCAGGGAGTCTGCTTCTCCCTCTGACCCTCCTCCCTCTCATGCTCTCTGTCTCTCATTCTCTCTCTCAAATAAATAAATAAAACCTTTAAAAAAAAAAAAGGATAGGCAAATACATCACGGAACAGAGTAAATGTCCAAAAAAATCAAACCACACATACATAGTCAAATTGCCTTTGACAAAGGCATTGATAAAATTCATGAGGAAAATAATTTCTTTTCAAAAGTATTTCTTGAGGGGCCCCTGGGTGGCTCAGTCAGTTAAGCATCTGCCTTTGGCTCAGGTCATAATCCCAGGGTCCAGGGATTGAGCCCCATGTCTGGCTCCCTGCTCAGTGGGGAGTCTGTTTCTCCTTCTCCCTCTGGCCCTCCCCACGGCTCATGCTCTCTCTTTCTCTCTCTCTCGATAAATAAAATCTTTCAAAAATATATTTCTTGACTATTTATTTTTCCATATCCATATTAGCTCTGTACCTTACATCACTTACTAAAATTAAGTTGAGATTGACCTCTTGTCATCCCCTGATTGGAAGCAAGTATGAAGGTAATTGGCGCAATTATAAATGGGATCGATTCCTTGATTTCTCTTTCTGCTGCAACTGATTTCTGTACATTGATTTTTTATCCTGTGACTTCACTGAATTCATGTATCAGTTCTAGCAATTTTTTGGTGGAGTCTTTTATGTTTTCTATATAGAGTATCATGTCATCTGCAAATAGTGGAAGTCTGACTTCTTCCTTCCTGATTTGGATGCTTTTATTTCTTTTTGTTGTCTGATTGCTGAATTTCCAATACTATGTTAAATAACGGTGGTGAGAGTGGACATCCCTGCCGCGTTCCTGATCTTAGGGGAGAAGCTCTCAGTTTTTCCCCATTGAGTATGATATTTGCTATGGGTTTTTCATAGATGGCTTTTATGATATTAAGGTATTCACCCTTTATCCCTACACTCTGAAGAGTTTTAATCAAGAAAGGATGCTGTACTTTGTCAAATGCTTTTTCTGCATCTGTTGAGAAGATCATATGGTTCTTGTTCTTTCTTTTATTAATGTATTGTATCACATTGATTGATTTGCGGATGTTGAACCAAACTTGCAGCCCAGGAATAAATCCCACTTGGTCGTGGTGAATAATCCTTTAAATGTACTGTTGGATCTTATTGGCTAGTATATTGGTGAGAATTTTTGCATCCATGTTCATCAGGGATACTGGTCTGTTCTCCTTTTTGATGAGGTCCTTGTCTTTGGTTTCCAAAAACCAAATTCTCCCCTTGTTCAAGAATTCGAATTCTCCCCTTGTGATCCAGTAGTTGTTTATCTCTCTTTTTCTCAGCTTCTTTATTCTCCATCATTCGGTCTTCTGTGTCACTAAATCTCTCTTCTGCCTCATTTATCCATCAAGGTGATGCTGTCCTCATAAAATGAGTTTGGGAGTTTTCCTTCCATTTCTATTCTTTGAAACACCTTCAGAAGAATAGGTATTAATTCTTCTTCAAATGTTTGGTAGAACTCCCCTGGGAAGCCATCTGGCCCTGGGTCTTGTTTGTTGGGAGATTTTTGATTACTGCTTCAGTTTCCTTAGTGGTTATGGGTCTGTTCAGGTTTTCTATCTCTTCCTGGTTCAGTTTTGGTAGTTTATACGTCTCTAGGAATGCATCCATTTCTTCCAGATTATCTAATTTGCTGGCATAGAGTTGCTCATAATATGTTCCTATAATTGTTTGTATTTCTTTGGTGTTGGTTGTGATCTCTCCTCTTTCATTCATGATTTTGTTGATTTGGGTCATTTGTCTTTTCTTTTTGATAAGTCTGGCCAGGGGTTTATCAACCTTATTAATTCTTTCAAAGAACCAGCTCCTAGTTTCGTTGATCTGTTCTACTGTTCTTTTGGTTTCTATTTCATTGATTTCTGCTCTGATCTTTATTATTTCTCTTCTCCTGTTGGGTTTAGGCTTTATTTGCTGTTCTTTCTCCAGCTCCTTTAGGTTTAGGGTTAGGTTGTGTATTTGAGACCTTTCTTGTTTCTTGAGAAAGGCTTGTATTGCTATATACTTTCCTCTTAGGACTGCCTTAGCTGCATCCCAAAGATTTTGAACTGTTGTGTTTTCATTTTCATTTGTTTCCCTGAATTTTTTTAAGTCTTCTTTAATTGCCTGGTTGACCCATTCATTCTTCAGTAGGATGCTCTTTAGCCTCCATGTATTTGAGTTCTTTCTGACATTCCTCTTGTGATTGAGTTCTAGTTTTAAAGCATTGTGGTCTGAAAATAGGCAGGGAATGATCCCAGTCTTTTGGTACCAGTTGAGTACCAAATAAAATGAGTTTGGGAGTTTTCCTTCCATTTCTATTCTTTGAAACACCATCAAAAGAATAGGTATTAATTCTTCTTTAGAAGAATTTGTGATTCTTCTAATTTGTGACCTAGGATATGATCTATTCTGGAGAATATTCCATGTGCACTAGAGAAGAATGTGTATTCTGTTGCTTTAGGATGGAATGTTCTGAATATATCTGTGAAGTCCATCTGGTCCAGTGTGTCATTTATGCTTTTATTTCCTTGTTGATCTTTTGCTTAGATGATCTGTCCATTTCAGTGAGGGGGGTGTTAAAGTCCCCTACAATTTTGTATTGTTGTTGATGTGTTTCTTTGATTTTGTTATTAATTGGCTTATATAATTGGCTGCTCCCACATTAGGGACATAAATATTTACAATTGTTAGATCTTCTTGTTGGATAGATCCTTTAAGTATGATGTAGTGTCCTTCCTCATCTCTTATTACAGTCTTTGGTTTAAAATCTAATTTGTCTGATAAAAGGATTGCCACCTCAGCTTTCTTTTGATGTCCATTAGCATGCTAAATGGTTTTCCACCCCTTCACTTTTTTATTTTTAAATATTTTTATTTTTTTGACAATTCCACCCCCTCACTTTTAATCTGGAGGTGTCTTTGCATCTAAAATGAGTCTCTTGCAGACAGCATATCGATGAGTATTTCTTGTAGGGCTGGTTTGGTGTTCGCAAATTCTTTTAGTTTTTGTTCTGGAAACTTTTTATCTCTCCTTCTATTTTCAATGACAGCCTAGCTGGATATAGTATTCTTGGCTGCATATTTTTCTCATTTAGTGCTCTGAATCTATCATGCCAGTCCTTTCTGGCCTGCCAGGTCTCTGGATAAATCTGCTGCCAGTCTAATGTTTCTATCATTGGAGGTTACAGACCTTTTGTCCCTGAGCCGCTTTCAGGATTTTCCCTTTGTCTCTGAGACTTGTGAGTTTTACTATTAGCTGTTGGGGTGTTGACCTATTTTTATTGATTTTGAGGGGGGTTCTCTGTGCCTCCTGGATTTTGATGCCTATTTCCTTCCCATATTAGGGAAGTTCTCTGCTATAATATGGTCCAATATACCTTCTGCCCCCCCCCTTCTTCTTCTTCTGGGATCCCAATTATTCTAAAGTTGTTTCGCTTTGTGGTATCACTTATCTCTCGAATTCTCCCCTTGTGATCCAGTAGTTGTTTATCTCTCTTTTTCTCAGCTTCTTTATTCTCCATCATTTGGTCTTCTGTGTCACTAAATCTCTCTGCCTCATTTATCCTAGCAGTTAGAGCCTCAATTTTTTATTGCACCTCATTAATAGCCTTTTTGATTTTGACTTGGTTAGATTTTAGTTCTTTTATTTCTCCAGAAAGGGATTCTCTAGTATCTTCTATGCTTTTTTCAAGCCCAGCTAGTATCTTTATAATCGTCATTCTGAACTCTAGTTCTTACATCTTACTAATTTCTGTATCGATTAGGTCCCTTGCAGTTGGTACTGCCTCTTGTTCTTTTTTTTGAGGTGAGTTTTTCCATCTTGTCATTTTGTCCAGAGGAGAATAGATGAATGAGAGAATACAATGCTAAAAGGGTAACAATGACTCCAGAAAAATATACACTAAACAAACCAGAAGAGAACCAAAATCAAGGGGAAAGAGAGGGAAATAACAACAACAAAAAAGAATATGATCAGGCTGGTGAATAGAACAGAGCCACACACTAGATTTTGGGTGTATTTTGGTCTGTTAGAAGAAATTGCCTCCCCAAATTTTAAAGAATGAAAAACTTATATATATACAAAATAAGAGTAAATACAATGAAGGGAGGGGATATGACTGTAAAGATGAAAATTAAAAAAGATTTTAAAAAAGGAATTGATAAGATAAGAAGTTGGTTGAAAAAAGAATGAAAAAATTTTTTTAAAAAAGAGAGAATGTGATCAGGCAGGAGACTAGGACAACGTCAGACACTAGATTTAGGGTATATTTTGGTCTGTTAGAAGAAAGTGTATCCCAAAATTTTAAAGAAAGAAAAACTTATATATATAAAAAATAAGATTAAATACAGTGAAGGGGAAAAATATGACTGTAAAAATGAAAATTAAAATTTTAAAAAAGGAATTGATAAGATGTTGGTTGAAGTAGGGAAGAAGAAAAATTCGACTAAAAAAACAGAAAAAGAAAAAATAATGAAAATTTTAAAAATTAACTTTGAAAGACTAAAGAATCATGGGAAAAAAGCCATGAATGCTATGTGCTGTATTCCCATAGCTCTGGGGTTTTGCCATTCTCATTGATCGGTAAACTTGGTCTTGGCTGGATATTCTTGCTGATCTTCTGGAAGAGGGGCCTGTTGCAGTGGTTCTCAGTCTTTGCTTGAGGCGGAATTGCTCCACCCTTGCCAGGGGCCAGGCTAAGTAATCTGCTTGGGTTTGCTCTTGGGAGCTTTTGTTCCCTGAAAACTTTCCATACAGGTTTGGAGGAAGAGAATGAAATGGCGGCCTCCCAATCTTTGGTCCCAGAGGAGCCGAGAACTCAGGGCCCCACTCCTCAGTGAGCCATCAGAGAAAAGCAGTCAATCACTCCTGTCCCCGTGGTCTGCAGCTGCACTCTGTCCTCACCCAGCCTGTGACCAAGAATTTCTATCTTTGGCACAGGACCCTGTTTAGAGTCTTCAAACCCAGCAGATTCCTGTGGTGCACTCCTGCGCCACTCCTCCCAGGGGAGGAAGGGGAGTCTCCCTGGATCTGCTGCTTCTTGGGTCCCTGCTGGAAGAGCAGTGGCCTGACTGTGCTGCAGATCATGGTTTATGGCAACCCTGAGCTGAGAGCCCACTCCTTGGCTCCGTCTTTGCAGCTGGCTTCCCTGCTCCGATACCTGGGATTTCTGCTGCACTCAGGCACCCCTGGTCTTTCTGTGATCCCGAGGGTCCTGAGACCACACTGTCCCAGTGAGGGTTCCACCTCCCACTTAGCCACTGGAGCCACGTCACTCAGCGAGTGGACTTCTAAAAGTTCCAATTTTGTGCTCCGCTGCTCTGTCACTTGCCAGTAGCTGGCTGACGGAGGCTCCCTCCCCCCGAGGTCTATCTTCCCATATATTGCCTCAGATTCACTTCTCCGCACGTCCTACTATCCAGAAGTGGTCGTTTTTGTTCATAGAATTGCTGCTATTCTTTTCTTCGAACTCCTGTTGAGTTTGTAGGTGTTCTGAATGGTTGGATAACTATCTAGCTGAATTCCTGGGACCAGACGAAATTTAGGTCTCCTACTCCTCTGCCATCTTGCTCCTCCTCTGAGGATCATATGGTTCTTATCCTTTCTTCTATTAATATAGTGTATCACATTGATTGATTTGCAAATATTAAACCACCCTTATAGCCCAGGAATAAATCTCACTTGATTGTGGTGAATAATTCTTTAATGTACTGTTGGATTCAATTCATTAGTATCTTGTTGAGAATTTTTGCAACCATGTTCATCAGGGATACTGGCCTGTAGTTCTCTTTTTTAGCAGAGTCTTTGTCTGGTTTTGGAGTCAAGGTAATGCTGGCCTCATAGAATGAGTGTGGAAGTTTTCTTTCCATTTCTATTTTATGGAATAGTTTGAGAAGAATAGATAATAATGCTTCTTTAAATGTATGGTAGAATTCCCCTGTGAGGCCATCTGGCACTGTACTTTTGTTTCTTGGGAAATATTGTATTAGTAATTCAATTTCTTTGCTGGTTATCAGTCTATTCATGTTTTCTATTTCTCTCTGTATCAGTTTTGGTAGTTTATAAGTTTCTAGGAATGTATCCATTTCTTCCAGATTTTCCAATTTGTAGGCATCTAATTTTTCATAATATTCTCTTATAATTGTTTGTATTTCTGTGGTATTGGCTGTTATTTCTCCTCTCTCATTTGTAATTTTATTTATTTGGGTCCTTTCTCTTTTCTTTTGGTAAGTCTGGCTAGGGATTTGTCAATTTTATTAATTCCTTCAAAGAACCAGCTCCTGGTTTCATTGATCTGTTCTACTGCTTTTTTTGTTTGTTTGTTTCTGTATCATTTATTTCTGGTCTAATCTTTATTTTTTCCCTTCCTCTTCTGGCTTTAGGCTTCATTTGTTGTTCTTTTTCTAGATCCCTTACGTATAAGGTTAAGTTGTTTATTTGAGACTTTTCTTGTTTCTTGAGGTAGGCCTGTAATGTTATATACTTCCCTCTTATGACTGCTTTTGCTGCATCACAAAGGTTTTGGACCATCATGTTTTTACTCTCATTTGTTTCCATGTATTTTTTTTTTTCTTCTTGAATTTCCTGGTTGACCCATTCATTCTTTAGTAGCATGTTTTTTAATTTCCATGTATTTGTGGTCTTTCCAAATTTTTTCTTGTGGTTGACTTCAAGCTTCATGGCATTATAGTCAGAAAATATGCATGATATGATCTCAATCTTTTTGTACTTGTTGAGGCTTCATTCATGACCTATTATGTTGAGGCCTGATTCAAGACCTATTCTGGAAAATGTCCCATGTGCACTTGAAAAGAATGTGTACTCTACTGCTTTAGGATGAAATGTTCTGAGTATGTCTGTTAAGTCCATCTGGTTAGGTGTGTCATTCAAAGCCATTATTTCCTTGTTGATTTTCTGCTTAGATGATCTTTCTATTTATGTAATTGGGGTGTTAAAGTCTCCTAGTATTGTTATTGTATTACTATCAATGAGTTTCTTTTTGTTTGTTATTAATTGTTTTATATATTTAAGTGCTCCTAAGCTGGGAGGATAAATATTTATAATTGTTAGATCTTCTTCTTGGATAGTACCCTTCTTCAACTCTTGTTACAGTTTTTTAAAATCTAGTTTGTCTGACATAAGTATTGCTACTCCAGCTTTCTTTTAACATCCATTTGCATGATAAATATTTCTTTATCCCTCACTTTCAATCTGCAGGTATCTTTAGGTCTAAAAACCATAAGATATTTAGGAATAAACCTAACCAATGAGGTAAAAGAACTGTACTCTGAAAACTATAAAACACTCATGAAAGAAATTGAGGATGACACATAGAAATGGAAAAACATTCCATTCTCATGGACTGAAAGTACAAATATTATAAATATGTCTATCCTACCCAAAGCAATCAATACATTTAATGCAATCCCTATCAAAATACCAACAGTATTTTTCACAGACAGAGCTAAAACAAACAATCTAAAATTTTTATAGAATCACAAAAGGTGCTGAATAGCCAAACCAATCTTGAAAAAGAAAAACAAAGCTGGAGGCATCACAATTCCAGACTTCAAATTATATGACAAAGCTGTAGTGATCAAGACAGTATGTTACTGGCACAAAAACAGACACATAAATTAATGGAACAGAACAGAAAACCCAGAAATGAACCCACAACTATATGGTCAATTAATCTTCAACAAAGCAGGAAAGAAGATCCAATTGGGGTGTGGGGGGCAGTCTCTTCAATAAATGGTGTTGGGAAAACTGGACAACAACATGCAGAAGAATGAAACTGGACCACTTTCTTACACCATCCACAAAAATAAATTCAAAATGGATAAAAGACTTAAATGTGAGACAGGAAACCATCAAAATCCTAGAGGAGAACACAGACAGTAATCTGTTTGACATGGGCTGTAGCAGCTTCTTACTAGATATGTCTCCTGAGGAAAGGGAAACAAAAGCAAAAATAAACTATTGGAACTTCATTAAGATAAAAAGCTTCTGTACAGGGAAGGAAAAAATCCACAAAACTAAAAGGCAACCTTTAGAATGGAAGAAGATATTTGCAAATGACATATCTGATAAAGGGTCTCCAAAATCTGTAAAGAACTTATAAAACTCAATACCCAAAAATCCAAATAATCCAGTTAAAAAATGTGCAGAAGATATGAACATTTTTCCAAAGAAGACATATGGATGGCTAGCAGACACATGAAATGATGCTCAATGTCACTTATTATCAGGGAAATACAAATCAAAACCCCAATGAGATATCACCTCACACTTGTCAGAATGGCCAAAATCAACAACACTGGAAACAACAGGTGTTGGCAAGGATGCAGAGAAAGAGGAATGCTTTTACATTGTTGGTGGGAATGCAAATTGGTGTAGCCACTCTGGAAAACAGATAAAAGCGTTTTCCTTAAAAAGCTAAATATAGATATCCTATGACACAGCAATTGCACTACGAGATATTTACCCAAAGGATACAAAATATTGATTTGAAGGGATACCTGCACCTGATGTTTAAAGCAGCATTATCAACAATAGCCAAATTATGGAAACAGCCTAAATGTCCGTCAACTGATGAATGGATAAAGAAGATGTGGTATGAAATATAAGCCACCAAAACAATGAAATCTTTCCATTTGCAACAACATGGATGGAGCTCAAAAGTATTCTCACTAAGTGAAATAACTCAGTCAGAGAAAGACAAATACCATATGATTTCACTCATATGTGGAATTTAAGAAACAAAACAGATGAACATAGGGAGAAAAAAAAGGGAGGCTAACCATAAAACAGACTCTTAACTATAGAGAACAAACAAGGGTTGCTGGAAGGGAGGTGGGCAGGGGAATGGGCTGGATGGGTGATAGGTATTGAGGAGGGCACTTGTTGTGTTGGGCACTGGATGTTGTATGTAAGTGATGAATCACTAAATTCTACACCTGAAACATATTACACTGTTAGCTCACTGGAATTTAAATAAAAACTTGAAAAAAAAAATAAAGATAATTGAAAGAAGTTCAATGAGACTAGAATGGGTAGGAAGGAAGACCAAGGGGACCCTGAAGAGAACAGAGAGGAACCAAAACATGCACAGGGGTTGAGTTATTTGGGGCAGGAAATTAGGCTTCATAAAAAGTGATATTTGAGCAGAGACTTGGAAGGAGTAGAGATGATCAGATGAATGACTAAGGGAAGAACAAATGTCATAATGAGGACAAAAGCTTATTGTACTTTAGCAAAACAAGAAAACCATTGTGGCTTTAGTAAATGAGCAAGAGGTTCAGTGGCAAAAAATTTAGAGAAGTGGTAGGGTCATGAATAAAATTTCTTGGATTTTATTTTAAATATGATCTCAAGCCATTGGAGCTTTTGTGTTGAGCAAAGGAATGTCATACTTTGATCTACATGTAAAAGATTAGTTTCTTTGCTGCCCAGAGAGTAGACTGAATAAGAAACAAGAGTGGCATCAAAATCAGATGACAGTTGCTGTCACCAAGCATGAGGTGATAGGGACACAATACAAATTTCTTTAGTAATTATCTATTTAATTCAGTAGTCACCACCATTCTCTTGCTAAGGCAAGTAGCCCAACTATTCCCATTTTTCATAAAAGGAATTATTGTTTATTCAAGATCATACAACAAGGAAATTATAGATTTGTTATCAATAGAGTTTTTAATCACCTCATTATAATGCTTCCCATAAACACACAAAGAAATACAAATATACGTGGGATGTAGTTTCAGAGAAAACATTGCTAAATAACAATGACAAAAAGAATTGAATTAGAATGAAGAATAGGATCATTTACTGGGACCACCTGATTTTATATTATCAAATGCATTTTTAGAAGATTTTATTTATTTGAGAGAGGAAGAGAGAGAGAGCACACAAACAGGTGGAGGGGCAGTGGGAGAAATAGACTCCCCACTGAATGTGGAGCCCAAGGTGGGGCTCTGATACCAGGAGCCTGAGATCACGATTGAGCCGAAATCAAGAGTCTGATGCTTAACCGGCTGAGCCACCAGGTGCCCCAAATGCATTTTTAATATGAGTTGTGAGTATCTGCTGGGGAAAGCAAAATAAGTAAGTTGACCAATCACAGTGTGTCTTTAAGATATGTCTTCTCTCTTTCAAAAGAAGTTGAAAAGAATGACAAAGTCTTTAATTTTATCATTGCTTTCTTTAGGAGATAGTGTTCACCAGGAAGGCAAGAGAGACAGAGCATATGACTTGCAGCATTCAATATTCATTCCAGAGTGTAGGCTAAGTTTCGCATGTGAGTCCTTGTTGCCTGTTGAGACTATTAGTCCATGTAATAAGACATGTTACTACAAAAAAGTTCTTATGAGTAGAACTTCCCTACTTACAGCACATCTTGTCAATTAAATCTGATCATATCCTTAGGGTAAGAGATGTATTGTGGTTTCCCTTCTAATTGCCCTCATATTGAACACAAATGTGAGGTTTCTTTTGTGGTTAACCTTTGTCAACAGTATTACTGGATTGACTTTCCCTTCACACAGCACTTGCTGTTAAGCCATCTTTTATTTCTATAAATCTCTTTGGCCAATTCCCTTTCTCTGTCAACAATGAACATAAAAGTACCTCTTTTCCCATAAAGGAAGACATTTTTTTAAAAAGTTCATTATTCTTTTGTTCCAATTGATGCTCAGAATCTTTATATCTTTTCTTTTCTCTCAGATTCCCAAATGGATGGTACTAATCCATTCTGCCGAAGTGAGGAACAAACGGAGTGAATGTAATTTCATGAATTAAAAATTACATGTGTATGTGGGGGATTTTACGGAGGTAATTTACTTTCATTTGATAACTAAGAAAATAAGAGTATCAATCTTAAGTTGTTCCTGTGTATCTACGGTTATAAACTTTGGAATTAGTCAGACCCAGCTCTTTGATCCATATCAGGATTTGGCATGTTACAGTCTTGGGGCCAAATCCAGCCTGCTGCCTGTCTTTGTAAGTAAAGTTTCATTGTAATTCAGCAATACCCATTAGTTTACATGCAGTTAAGCTGAATAATAGTGATAGAGGTAGTATGGGCCACAAAGTAGAAAATACCATCTGAACTTTTACAGAAAAAAGCTATGTCGATTCCTGATCTACATAACCTCTTTCATGAATAGATTATAGAGTTGTTCTGATGATGAACTAAGACTGTGGTATGTGAAGAAATGCAGGCTCTCCTGAAACACCATTGGCACTCAATTATTAGTAAGATTGATACCAATAGGGATGCAATGGAGGATGCTGCTAAAAAGGCCCAAACAATGATACCCAATGATCTTCGGTCTTGTCTGTGGACCAGGAGCCCTAACCATATGTTACAGATGCATTTCCTGCATCACCCTTCCAAGAGTTGGTAGATCATGAACTACTCCAAAATAACAATATGATATATATTCTATTAGTCATGAGTTAGAAACATTATTTTATATTTAAATGGATAACACTTCTTTAATAGTTGGGAACTACTGGGCTACTGTATCAATGCAGTATTCTAATTAATCTTTGAAATTTATGTTATTTAAACATGACTTTGTCAATCTCATTGATTTACTGCAATTTGCAATTTACACCTGTTTCACAGGACTAATACCAAAATTATCCTGACATTCTGTTACTATGGATAACCTACCTGTATATTAAAATATAAACTTGCATGGTGTATCAATAGAACTGTTCCTACTAGCAAGAGATTTATCATTAGGCAAACTTGGCAAGCATATTTAAAACATGCATTGATTTATTTAGGGGTAATAAACATATGATTCATCCATATCCATTTGGCATGAAGTAAGCTCTGGTGAACATAAAGAATGTTCAGCCCTGGTGGTTTTTTTAATCAATGAGTATCAGGAAGACATTCTAATCAATATATTTTGTAATTAAGTATCAAAAATATAATATGCTTCTGTCAGTGGTTTTTGTGCATGGTTGTTTATAATATTAGATTAGTTCTTGTTGATTTTTGTAACATCAAGAAGGAAGATTTTTCCTGGCTAAATGTCTTCTGTATAGTTAAAGAGCTGATATGTTCTGGTATGATGATGGTATTCTTTCCATTGTCTTAGGTTTGGGAAACTGTCATTTTTATTTTTATTTTTTTTAAGATTTTGTTTATTTATTTGATAGAGAGAGACACAGCGAGAGAGGGAACACAAGCAGGGGGAGTGGGAGAGGGAGAAGCAGGCTTCCCGCTGAGCAGGGAGCCTGATGCGGGGCTCGATCCCAGGACCCTGGGATCATGACCTGAGCCGAAGGCAGACGCTTAACGGCTGAGCCACCCAGGCACCACGGGGAAACTGTCATTTTTAAAAGACAAAAGTATACATACTTCTTCTGTTAAAAAAAAAAAATGGCCATAAAGTAAATATTTTAGTCTTTCTAGCCACCAAAGACTGTCTTATGTGTATTTTTTCTTTTTAATTCCCCTTTCTAAGTATAGAAATTATTCTTCTCTCGTGGGTTATACAAAAATAGACTCCAATCCATTTTCAGCCCAGAGGCTGTCTTTTGGTCTGCTGACCTCTATTTTTTTTTTTAAGATTTTATTTATTTATTTGAGAGAGAGAGAATGAGAGACAGAGAGCACGAGAGGGAGGAGGGTCAGAAGGAGAAGCAGACCCCCCCCCCCACCCCCGCTGAGCAGGGAGCCCGATGCGGGACGCGATCCCGGGACTCCAGGATCATGACCTGAGCGGAAGGCAGTTGCTTAACCAACTGAGCCACCCAGGCGCCTTGCTGACCTCTATTTTAATGAGCCATCCTTGTTCTAGTGAAGAGGTTCAGTGAATGCAGCAAAACCCCAGGAGCAATCAATCTGGCATTTTCGTACAGGCTCCCTGGCTTTTTAAATGCTCACTTTTCTGAATTAGTTGTTATACTGCCATTTAATATTGGAACAACAGTATACCAAATCTTGTGGACTGAAACTCAAAGTAAGTAACCAGGTCTATATAGACATGGCAAATGATTATCTATGTCATATGATTTCAAGGACATCAGGTAGCCATCCTGTATATAACAACATTAGAAATATGTAATAGTTTATCAATCATTAATAAATGAATTACCTTTGTGCATGGCTTACTCTTTGTGTAATGTAATAATCCAGATGTGGTATCCAAAATAGTGTAATCTGAGTAAGCTTAATTTACACCTTCCAATGAGGCAAAAAGTAGAGAAAAGAGTCTTGGGATATACAATTTAAAAAACAGAGGTGTTTTGCCAAAGCATATTTGGAGCACTGAGGGGAGAGGTCCTTTTAACCTTAGAAATACTAATCTAACTGACATATTATAAGTTTGGGGGCTTCTGTGAACCTTGGAGAATTGATGAAGATCCTTGCTTCTTTAGCAGGAATATAGTCACAAGAGGGGGAAGAAATTGAGCAGAGAGAACAGAAGGCAAATGTTACAAGAAAACCAACTTTGCTGATGATGGACATGGAAACAATTTGTTGAACTTATTTTATATTTTTCTAGAAAAAACATCTTTAATTATTTTATTCCTCAAGCTCTCCTCAATTTAAGATTTTTGGTAAAAACTGAAATGTTTCAAAACTACCAAAACCCCCTTTTAGTCAGCCCATAAGCAAAAATCAAACAAATAAAAAAGTTGTATCTTCTTTTGAGGCAAAACAATCAAAGATATTGGATCAATGCCCACAATGATGATAGAGTTGGAACTTATGAAATTTCATCATAGAAAAATTCTTTTTAGGGGCGCCTGGGTGGCTCAGTCTGTTAACTGTCTGCCTTCGGCTCAGGTCATGATCTCAGGGTCCTGGGATCAAGCCCTGCATTGGGCTCCCTGCCTGCTTCTCCCTCTTCTTCTGCTGCTCCCCCTGCTTGTGCTTTCTCTTTTGGTCAAATAAATAAACAAAATCTTAAAAAAATTTATTTTTCTAAGTTCTAATTCTACTTTTCATTAGTTAATGTGATTCTAGGCCCAAATAAATCCTAATCTGAGTACTGCAGGCAAGACTTTAAGATATCTGAGGATACTATGAAGTCTTATTTCATAAGCCTTAAAACCCTGAAAACGGGTAGTAACAATGACATGAATAAGAATCATTTCAACATATTTTATACCCTCACCATCTTTTTCGGTCAGTGTTTTCAAACTGACATGGCTTTTGTTATAAAGAGAAGTGAGAGTCAGGTGTTCAAGGCCAAAAGGAATGCTACTTTGGTCAGGCAAGAAGGGAATTGGTTTGACTTTGCTCCAAGCAGGCAATTAAGGAATGATGAATTAGAATCCCCTCAAAGCGGGAGCCCTATTACTCTCAGACATGTCATGCACTCTGAAGTGTAAAATGTCTGATCATAAATAATAATGTCACTAATTGTGTAAAAAAAAAAAAGCAACCTGAAACAAATACTGTTGCTATATGTAAGTGGCATCATTGATTGAAAAAAAAATGAACTCATCTCAGACTTTTTTGCTGTGGTCATAAACACATAATTTTACTCCTTAAAATACAAGTGGAAGGGGGCGCCTGGGTGGCTCAGTCGTTAAGCGTCTGCCTTCGGCTCAGGTCATGATCCCAGGGTCCTGGGATCCAGCCCCGCATCGGGCTCCCTGCTCCGCGGGAAGCCTGCTTCTCCCTCTCCCACTCCCCCTGCTTGTGTTCCCTCTCTCGCTGTCTCTCTCTCTGTCAAATAGATAAATAAAATCTTTTAAAAATAAATAAATAAATAAAAATAAAAATAAAAAAGCTAAGTTATGGCGCTCCTGGGTGGCTCAGTCATTAAGCGTCTGCCTTTGGCTCAGGTCATGATCCCAGAGTCCTGGGATCGAGCCCCACATCGGGCTCCCTGCTCCACGGGAAGCCTGCTTCTCCCTCTTCCACTCCCCCTGCTTGTGTTCCCTCTCTCACTATCTCTCTCTGTCAAATAGATAAATAAAATCTTAAAAAAAAAGAAATACAAGTGGAAGGACATGACATCATACTTGGACAGTATCTGTTCCTTTATTCAAAGACTTGTAAAAGACTCCAAACATCCTTGTCATCTGAAGTATGGATCAATGTAACTAACTGAAATTTCAAATTGTCTGTAGTAATGTTTGAGTTAAAATCTTAAAAAATCTAGTTGGAGTTTATACAAGTATGATATGAATATAGGTTATTACGGGATTTTCTATCCATTATGGTGATAAGTAGCTATAAGTACACATGTGTGTATATATATGTGTGTGTAGATATGTAAATATATTACAGTATGCAGGTCATAAATATTGACTACATCAGTAAATGAATGATTAATGTTTGCAGTGTTTGCAATAGATACAACTGTCTAAAAATTACTTTGTTTGAGTTGCTAGAATTAATGAAAATATGTGACATATCGGCTACATTTTTGTCAAATCATAATGTGAACTTAATGAAAACCCATTCATTAAATTTTTATTTTATCAACATAATACAACCTTTGAAATCAGTCCTTTACCAAATTTATAATGCCATTATATTCACAAATGCTATATTTTGAACTACCTACACTGATTGTAATCAATAGAAATTCTGGAAAGTTTGTACCTACCTCATTAAAACTCTAGTAATTTTTTTTTTAAAGATTTTATTTATTTATTTGAGAGAGAGAGCACATGAGAGGGGGAGGGTCAGAGGGAGAAGCAGACTCCCTGCCGATCAGGGAGCCTGATGCGGGACTCAATCCAGGGACTCCAGGATCATGACCTGAGCCGAAGGCAGTCGCTTAACCAACTGAGCCACCCAGGCGCCCCTCTAGTAATTTTTTTAAAAAACATTTCTCCAGCTTTATTGAGAAGTATTAACATATAACATTGTGTAGGTTAAAATACACAACATGTTGACTGGATACACTTATATATTGTAAAATGACTACCACCATATGCTAGCTAACATCTCCATAATCATACCCCCACATAGAAACTCATATAGATTAAAAAAATAAATTAACTCCACTACTGCTCATTTGGGAAAATTATTTTTTCTATCTTGATGAAAATTTTGCTATTTTTATACTGTCACACAGTGATTTCATAGTAATAATGTCAAAACTTCTGAGAGTCGAAAACTTTCATTTTTTGCAGATTTGATATTTTTCTTTCCAGTGGGAAGTTGAAGAGAAATTCCCTTCCATTATTCTTCTCTTCCAAAACAACATAAAGCTTTGGTGTTTTGAATAATCACATTCAATCTTCAGGACAGCCATGTAAGGTATGTATTATTCTCTACATTTTAGAGATGAGGAATTTGAGTTTTATACATGTTCAATAACCAGCTAAGTTCACCAAATAGTGGCAGAGTTTAGACATCAGTCGGTTCTAGCCGACTCAAAAGTCTGTACTTTTTAAACTGGCTTATACCATAACCAGATATTCAAGATAACCAGCCAGGGTTACTTTTCCTTTATACATATTTTTATAACTTGAGACTTTCAATTTTTATATTTTGGTCAGATCACTGGTGTTTTGTTTTGTTTTTTGCCTGACTTTCTCGAAATATGGTATACTATAGTTTTTTGGTTTTTTTTAAGATTTTATTTACTTATTTGAGAGAGAGAGAATGAGCGAGAACACATGAGAGGGGGGAGGGTCAGAGGGAGAAGCAGACTCCCTGCCGAGCAGGGAGCCCGATGCGGGACTCGATCCAGGGACTCCAGGATCATGACCTGAGCCGAAGGCAGTCGCTCAACCAACTGAGCCACCCGGGCGCCCGATACTCTCTTACTTTAAGAAGTGGTTAGTCTCATTCATTGTACACACACACACACACGTAAATCAGTGTAAATCTCATTCTGGGTACATACGGCACCTTATTCTGCCTTGTGTACTAACCATATAATCATAAGAGATGTAGCACTGATAATAGAAAGAACATAGACTCTAATCATAATTTCAAACTAAACTGGGATTCTGTTTGTTCAGCTGGGATTCTGTTTGAGCGAACAGGACCTATATGATTCTGAGAAAGATGCTAAACCTCTCTCAATGCTTATTTCATTATCCAAAAATATGGATAACCCTAATGAAGTTCATAATGTCATTATAAGGAATAAATTAGATATATAAAATCCTAACACAATCTTCAAAATATAATTGTAGCTATTGTTATATAAACAGGGCATAATGATGCTCTGATGACAGGTTGCTTGAGAATGGAAAATCATATATGTACAATACCTAGTACAGTGCCTGACACAGAGAAAGTGTTCTCTAAATGGTAGCTATTATGATTTAAGAGCCATGTCTTATAGCCTGTGATTAATTCATTTGGAAAATTTCAGTCATGCAATAAACAGATGTTGAATATGTGCACTATTTTAGGAAGTATGCCTACTTTAGGGTGGAAATAAAATTAAGCATGATATGACTATTCCAACTACATTACATGCATTTCCATAGGTATGTATATATAATATATATATATAATATATAATATATATATAATATAATATATATAATATATATATAATATATAATTACATTTGTATTAAATACATTAAATGTGTTAATTATGATACATATAAATGTTACATGTATTAAATAGAAATAATTGTATATTCTATTAATATAATATATATAATTACATATGTATACATATTAAGTAACTATAAAAGCACAATAATAAGATGTTTTGAGATGGGAAAAGGGCTACTACCTTTGGACGTTTGAGTACTATTCCTTTAGTTCATAAAAAATTATGGAATTCTGTAAATTAGTTTTAGTCAATAGTATTTGATGTTTAGGATTTTATGTTTTTGCTTTTACAATTTTCCTCCTAGCATAATTAAAATGATTCATGTATTTTCACAGTGTTTTCTGTGTAATAGTACATATACACACATCAGTATACAAAGAGAGAATAATCTATTGGCAAAACACACTGAAGCTGTCTTTTGTTTGATTTGTATTTCTTTTAGGCTTAAAACATAATTCAGTTTTATGTGTTCATTTTTTCAGGCTCATTAAAAAGGATAAAAAATAAATACTTCATAACTTCATTTTTACCATAAAATGTATGTTCCCTCTTGGTATATTAAATATTTTAAAACATTAATGGCTAGTTTTCTTCTGCCTCTTTTTATTGAAGTGCAAATATACTTAGGGGATATTGTACATTGGAAGTAATAATGATAAAAAATAAAGCCCAGATAGGTTACCAAAGTGGTCCTGTGTAGAAGAGTCAAATCGACTAATAGAATAACATTGAATTTTTCCTTCTTAAGAAACCAAGTTTATTTATCAAGTGTTCACTTAAGTAGAATTAGGTGTGTGTTTTGTTTCATTTTTATATTCTAAACCATTTTTGTTATAGGATATGAGAGGTGGAAATGTGATAACTATGCTAACTGAGGATGGTAATAGGGTAAAGGACAACGAAAAAACCTTTTGTAATGTAATTTTAAACGGTATCATCATTTATTTTCCGTTGGCATTCAATTTCCAATACATTCACTTTAAAATGCATTACTGTTTAGTTTTGAATGTTTTGGTAATTTTGGAGTTGACTTAGCTTTTCTCAGAGTCACAGATATGAGGCATATTAATGCACATAAGTTCCAGATGACAAATGGTGCTTAAAGTTTCCATGTCTGCTAATTCATTTTTGATTATAACATGGATGTCTTCTGAAATATAAACGGCATTTTGCCTAGCCAAACGGTCATCCGATTTGAACATACGATGTGATGCTTCACTGATGTTCGAACTTTGGAGTCATTTCAAATTCATTGATAACAGTGCTTATAAAGGCCATGTTCCCTGACTCAGAATGAAATAAAACTAAGTCTGTATCAGTTCCTTCTCAGGGACAATGTTCCTTTAATCTATCTGACTTATAGAAAGTATTTGGAATTAATTTAGCAACCTTTGCAATCAGAGGATGTTTCACTTTGCTTACATTTTCAAAACCAACTTTAAATGGTCCAGCTTGCATTGTGTCAAGGAATTCCAACTACAAGAGTAGTCTTGGATCTTAGTTTTAGACAAATAATGGCAGCTATTAGCCTCTGTTAGGGGAAAAAATGGAGGTCATTCAAAGTAAATTTAAGTTACAAAAGTGAATTCCATTTTTATCATTAGCCATCTAAATCAGCTTGAAATTGAGAAAAGAAGTGGTAAGAAAAAGTTGTACTACTATGTTTAATTGATTTTTATACCACAAATTATTTTCATGTATTTAAACCTTCCTTATCTATTTTGGAAATTCTTAGTCGCTAATACAAAAGGTAAAAACATTTGTTTGAGTTTCCTTAATCATACTCCTTGAAGTTCTTACTGAATTCTTATTATTTTAAGTTCCTTCTTGAGTGTTAGCATGACAACACCATCACACTATGAATTCCCTAAGATCTAGTAATGTGTCTGAAACAGGCTATACTATGGAAAGTGGTCTCTTGAGATCTGAAAAACAATAAAACTAACTAAATGTCAATTTACTCTTTATTTTTTACATGGTTCTAAACAATCAGAGCTACACTTTCCTTCTTGAAACATTCTTTTGTTTGTATAACCTCTAAATGGCTGCTGAGTTATAGTTGAATTTTAATAGTGTATTTTTAAACTGCATATTTTAAGCTTTAGCATATTTTATTACATATATTGAAGAAACATTACATCCTATGAGGAAGTTAATTTGAAGAAATCCTAGTGATACTGTCAACTATCACACTCAGGGGAAGTTCATAATGTTCCAAAAATGCTTGAGCATTTTGGCGGGCAGATATTCTGTTTTCAGGCCTCTATCATACTCCATATTCTTACATTTAGACATTAGATTTGGAATAAACGATAGCTTAATGGTTGTGTAGAACTAGACTTGAATTGCTTCAATTCCACATTATCTAGAACTTTTGAAATGTTCGTGTTAAATTTCTTGGAATTTGTTGAGAAATTCTTTTTTCAAAATATCCTTATGTTTAAGACTTTTCTATTTGTATATCTGTTGCATCATGAAAAAATTTTTAAAATTCAAGTTTATAAAAATATTCTCAATTAAGGACGAATTAAGACAGGTTGACAAATCTGGTTAAAATGATTATTGAAAGGCATATGCAAAGGCTTTCCATTTTGACAAAGTCCTCGACAAAATTTGGCAGAAATTAAGGCTCTTAAACAGAAATGTTAAATGTTCAATGTTACTACTCATACTGTGGCAGACCAAAATTTAAGTATAGTTATCTTTTTTGGGGGGGAAAATAGAATTATGGTATTAAAATTATTAATCTATTAATTTTCCTTTTTTGTACAGTAATATTTATTCTATTTTTATTGACATGATTATATATAAAGTAAAATATAAGAAGTTTCATTGCGTTTATTTGCTGCCCAGTGTGGTTCATTTCATTGTATGATTATAACTAAAAATAAATTTGTTCTATAGAGGAGGAAGTGCTAAAAAATTATTCTCTACATGAAAAGACGCCTGGTACACTATTGATAGGAAGTGTAACAAAAGCCAGAGAAAATTAAAAAATAATTCAGCAACTTGCTTAAAAGAAGTTTTGTTTTTTTTGTTTTTTTTTCATTTCAAATGCATTACAAATTCTGTGTGAGTATTCTCATTTAAAATATCTCTGTAAGTGAAGGAAAAAGTAAGGGAAAGAGTTATGATCCCCTTAGCAACAATTTTCTAATTTGTTCAAAAATAATTATTTTAACTTTTATTGCCTATTATTATGTTTGCACTTCTAATAAGTCAACATTTACATTATCTTAACACGATGAATTTTAAGTCTCCTCACCCCCACACCAGTTCAGGTGATAGTGAAATGGAAACAGTATTATGTGGTAAAATATACTTTTTTACAATTGTACTATATATATATATATGACATATATATGTACTATATATATATATATATATATATGACACATAAAGATGACAATTCAAATCCAGATTTCAAGTAAATGGAAGCAAGGTAAGTGTAAGGTACATCTAAACTGCAAAATAGAAGTTTGTATTTTTATGTATAGTATGCTATGAGATAATGTATAAAAAGGAGCTAGAGCATAGGAATAAATCTGAATTCTTCCCTTTTTTTTCAAGGATTAACACATTTTTCTATATTTTTATTTTTTACTTTTTTATGGAGTTCATATTTAATGTGGGATCTGAAAATAAACAAACAAACCAAAAATAAAGACAAGCAGATGTGTGAAAAGAGAAAGCAAGGCTTTAAATTTATTTTTGGTTTCCAGCATCACATTACTGGCTGCAAACAAATGAATTTCCAATGTTTTTGATTTACCCAATGTTCTATATTATAGAGGTCTTTGTTGCTGATACCATTTACTTTATTATTAAACTCCACTTGACTCAGCAGGCACAGCCATACTGTCTTTCAGATGGGAATGTAGGGCTTGCAGACTACTGTCATGGTAATAGGTCTTACTCCTTCTACCCTGAGAACACTGAGAAGCAACCAAAGCACTATTCTGGCAGCTTGATTTAATTCTACCTCTTGCTGCTGAGTCTCATTAAGAGATAGTAATGTGGGTCCTTATCCTACTCACTTTCCCCACCATGTGAGTAAGAGCATTCACTACTGGATCTCAACGAATCTTTTTTTTTTTTTTATTGGGGGGTGCAGAGGAAGACGGAAAGAGAGAATCTTAAGGAGGCTCCATACCCAGCATGGAGTCCTCCATGGGGCTCGATCTCAGGACTCCGAGATCATGACCTGAGCTGAAATCAAGTCTGGCGCTTAACCAGCTGAGCCACCCAGGTGCCCCTCAGGGAGTCTTCTCATAACCCCACCATCTGCTCTGTGAGATTATTATCCATTATTTTTAAATTTAAATATATATTTATTCAATCTGTGTGTTTCATTGTGGTATACTTTATTAAGAGGTGACCTATGGGATATTAGATTTGATTTACAGTTAAATTTTGACGCCATTTCTCTTAAGAAGTTAGAAACAAACATCTAATTCTCAACAACACCAACAACACCAGTAAACAAATTTCTGCATTCCAGGACAAGGAAACTCCTATTTCTGGAAATGTGTAGTTTTCATATATTTACACTTTAAGAAATCACTTAAGAAATGAAAACTAATAATGGGAATTAGCTTCTAAATGCAGTCTGTTAAAGTAAGATAAAACAAAAGTCTGATGATATTAATCTAGGGTATTTACATGGTAGCTACCTAAATGAAATATTTTTCAAAATTGCTAATAAGCTCTCTTGAGCAAGTATTGAAATCCCTCTATACATCAGGCCTTGTAATAGCTATAGTGGTACTCACATTAAGAAGATACCATTGTAACACTCAAGAATCTGCAATTTGATGAAAAGCACATTTTTAAAAAGAAACATTATCATCATCAACAAAAACAAGAAAGGCAAGAACAACCTAAGTCCATGCTACAGATCATTCAATGAAAGTAACTTGATGGCAATGGCTATGAGAGATTATTATGTTATTAAATTTTCATTCCAAATAAATATTTATGTTTGTTAATTGGATGAGTCTATATTAATCTTCAAAAAGTAAAACTGGGTAAAGCAGCTATAGATGTGCATTAAATCAAAAGGAAGAGGGAAGAGACTGGTTTTTCTTACAGAAAAGAATTTTAAGATTAAAGAAGTTGGTAGCAATGGCTTATTGGAATTGTATTTCAAAGATTATTTTGATATGGAAAAGTAAGACTAACTGATATTTTAACTATATAGCATAGAAAAAGAAGTCATTCACAGTCTATTTTTCTATACATAGAATGAGATTTGATGTAACAGCTCATGTGTTACGGTTTTGTTAGATATAATAAGTATGTGATACTTGAAAACTGGCAACATTTGTTAATAAAAAGTAGGAAAGATAAGATGACTATAAAACAAATTCAATTAAAATATATTGGGTTTTTATACTAAGGAAGCTCTGCAAAAGTTGGAAGTAGTCTCAGATTTAATATTAAAAATTTTGTCTTTGAATGTCATTTCAGTTTTGAAGATATATTATTACCAAATACATTCCAAGCACACATTTTCTTGAAAACTAGACTATAAAATGAATTTAATGTAGCTAACACTGCAGTTCTTGATTTATGAGTGGATGCTAAAAAGTTGTTTCCCTGTAGGAAAAATTATTCCAAGCTTTGCAACTTTCATATCTATTTTGCAATTAGGTTAATTTCCATTTGAAACTCTCCAACTTTGCCCTTTTGTCACAAAAATCATGAAATGTGAGCAATAAATGAGAAGCATTGTTTTTGTCAAAAAAGTTCAGAGTTTGGGATTTCCAATCCCAAGTAAGTGCTTCTATATGTGCTCTGATATATAGAATGTGAAAATTAGTAAATATGAGTGTTCTCTATGATACTTTCTGGCATATTCCATTATTTCATGTAATTTGACTGATAACTAAACTTCTAATATTATCATCTTTGAATGTTTATCTTAAAAGAAATATAATTATACATACAGCAACCATTTTCAGGGAGACAAAACCAGACTGCACAATATTGTTTGATACTAGATTTCAAAACAAATATAAATATGTGATTTTGAATAGGCGACTTAATCCCCTTACCATTGCATTTGGACCAGTCTCCTGATATTCTATGAGAATTTTTGTGGTGAAATTGGTATTACAGCCTTTTAGTCATTTCTGTCTCTCTTCAGAATCTCAGACATATATATCTCTTTCTAACTCTGTGGCTTTGAGGGACCCAGGCTTATTTTCAAAACCATTTATAGAATGACTAGTCTATGAAAAATTGTAGGTACAACCACATGTTGATTGTCATTTCCCTTTATTTCTTTACCTTTTGACTTATATGTTTTTTGGGAGTGTAGGTAATTTTTTTCCTTTTTTTTTTTTTTAACCCCTTACAGAAGTATGTGAAGGGAAATGATTTTGTAGAGGATTTGTTTTTTGCGTTTTTTGGTTTTTGTTTTGCTCTTGCTGCTGCTGTTTGTTTTCTTTTAGTGTTTGCCCAACTTTACTTTCTATAAATAGAAATATTTATAGAAATAACTATTTCTATATATAGAAATTTCTTTTATTTATTTATTTATTTGAGAGAGAGAGAATGAGAGAGAGAGATAACACATGAGAGGGGGGAGGGTCAGAGGGAGAAGCAGACTCCCGGCCGAGCAGGCCGAGCAGGGAGCCCGACGCGGGACTCGATCCCAGGACTCCAGGATCATGACCTGAGACGAAGGCAGTCGCCTAACCAACTGAGCCACCCAGGCGCCCTATATAGAAATGTCTATATATTTCTATAAATTTCTACATATTTCTATGGGCAAAAGAACCACCCTCTAATTACATGTGTTTGTGGGGATGCTGATTCTCTAGCTAAAGATTTGGACAGGAAACCTCTCCAAGATCCTTGGATTAACCTGAATGTTGGGTGAAAGAGAATCATGTTTTCTCTGGGATCAATAAGTCCACGGAGCAGGTAATCAGTTCTCAGTGCCCTTCTTACCCCAATATGGAGGACATAAAGCCAGCAAAGAGAATGAGAAAAATCCAGTGATGGAGAGAGAGAAAATAACATCCTTTGAAGTTTCTGCTTAGTTTAACCTAATCTGAGTTGAATTTGAGTTTGAATTTGAGTTTCTTGTTTCTGTAACTTCAAATAACAGCAATAAAAAAATAGTTCCACAAAGCTAGTGCTTGGTAGTATTGAACCTATATACATGTTTTGCAATTGAATGTAACATATGTGTGCATGTCATAAATTTACCTCCTCATTTCCTGCCTCCATAAACAAGAGTTTTTTCATCCGATCCAATTTATGGTTTACTTCTTAAACTATGGCATACAGGAACTAGTATAGGCTTTTATTTAATCACTCCCAATTCTCACCTGATAAAAACAACCAAACGTGACTTCAAGCATGGTCTGATCACTGTTATTCAGCAGTAACTTGCATACTAGGTACAAAGAGAAAGCTAGAAGGAAAAATGTCATTCAAGATATTTATATCAAGAGCATTAGAGCATATCTACTCTCCATTAGCTGTTATAAAGAAAGCACTTTGATGGAAGAAGATTTAAGTCTTCTTTGAGGTGATCTCTCTCAACGGTATAGATAATAAAGCACCTTGTTTGCAAATACCACACTGATAATCATGTTACTGGCTACATCACAAAATTCAATTAGTTACTTTATTTTTAAAAGAAAGTTAGTTTCTACTGAATGAGCTTTCATATGTGCTAGCATCTTCAAGCACATGCTTTTGTGAATGCATATTGAAATAATTAAAGTGTGCTACTTAATGCACATTTAGTTGGAACTCTGCACATTAAACGATATAAAATTATTAGAAGAACAGGAAAATACACCTTGTCTTTGATTATAAAGATGATTTCCTCATGCAGGCATATTAAATTTAGGGTTGCTGATAAAGACTTCACATATTTTTTTCCTTTTGTGATTTCAGCACACAATGTACGTTTCAGTGAAATTATATTGAAGCTTTCCCTCTCTGCTGTGTAACCTTGGCCGAACTTCTAATGCGATGTTCCTCTCGTGCCTAGTTTTGGATGATGCTTAGAGTTGGCATTCAATACATTTCTCTTTGATTGGCTGGAAAATAATATATCATGCCTTTAAAAAGTCAAGATACCAAGAATAGTAAAACGCTTTTTGTAATTTTAGCATTTAGCTTCCAGAATGTATTTAACTTTGTTTATTACTGTGAGATGATCCTAACACCAAAGTCCTCATTCTAATTATACTTTGGCTCTGATTTTGTTCACCCCTTTGTATATACAGTAAACGGTGTGCTATAAAACTGTAGAGCCAGTAATCTATCCTAAAATCAGTAGATGTAAAGCTGATGCCTTACAGTATGTATTAGTGCAGATCATTCTAAATACCTTGGAAAGGCAGAATCATGGCCATGGTTTCTGGTGCTACAGTTGGTGACCTGCAAAGAGGTTCAAATTGGGGTTGAAATCCAGCCTGTAATCGTTGACGCCAGCAAAGCCTTGTCAGTTTGGAGAACTCGTGTCTCTTTCTAATTTGCAAAGTAGTGTATTAATAGATAGTGGTGCATCTGAAGAAAGTGATTTTAAATGAAGGTGGATCCCGACCCCCCAGCAAGGAGCTGACAGGGTAGTGATAAGCCATACTTGGAAGAGGCTTCATTGAAACTAGGAACCTGCAGATGAGCTATCCTATTATAGGGTAGGTGATTTCTAAGAATGAGGGAAAGAAGAGGGGTAGGGGGCAGTGAAGCAGGGATGAGCACCTTGTGAGCAAAAGAGCCAGTAACTGGACATTCTGTCAAGGAGGTTACTGACACTGCTTTACAGTCTCCTAAGCCATGTAAGGTTTGACTTTTCAAAGCTAACCCTCCCTTGTCCTTCTCTTCAGACTCAGTCCTGAAGGAACTGCAATGGTTACAGGTGAAGGATGCATGTAGCTGGGAAGAGGGAGCAAACTGATCTCCCCCTCCCTGCTCCCACTGCAAGCTTCAGTCCTGAGGTGGAATCTGACTGCAGACATGGTGGCGTTGGGAGTAAAGGGGGGTGAAGAGCGTGGAGAAGTTTTGAATGACAAGAAAAAGTATATCTTAGATGAGATTGGACTTTTTAATACCTGACAAAGTGAGAGTACTTGTTAATACCTGTAAGTCATAAAGAAAGCTATGGGATCTACCCAAGATTTTATCCAGGAGTAGGAAAGAACAAGCCCAAAGAATGCATCAAAGAGAATAAATGTGAGAGCAAACAAAATTACTTTTTGTTCACACTCCACTAAGTTCAATAAATACTTTGGATCCACCGGCAAAATTTCCATAAGTGGCTTCTTCTTTCTTCTAAAACTGAGAATTGTATTGGTTTGTGCTGAAGAAACAATTTTCCATTTCCCGAATAAACATGAATTAGTTTTTGATGTGCACCCTTTAACTCTCCAACCATTAAATGTATTGGATAATGGTTTAAAACACTTAAAAAAAGTTTCACCTTGTTTATTTGTTATTCTGTCAATTAGAATTTTCTATCCACTGGCCAGCCCTATTGTGCATATATATTATGATAGCCGATTTCCTCAGAATGATGCTGTGACCTCCAAAGATTTTTTAGTACAATTAAAATGATGCTCAAACTATATTCAGAATTATTTTGGTGTCAAGTGATTTTTATTGTCTTATTTAAACAGAGAAAATGCATGTAATTCACATGGTTATGATAATTGTACTTCCCAAGCCCCAAATCAAGAAATGTGGTTTGACAAATGATTTTTGGGTTACATCCAGGTACCAGAAAGTAGCTATACTGCCCAAACATTGTCACTAGCTTAGTGTTTGTGGTTTAATGCCTTTGGTGTAAAGAGGTGACGAAGATAATATTAAAAATATGGTATGTACAAGGAATATATTTGAATTATGTGGGGTAAATTAAGCAGACGGCACCACACTATCCCTTAATACCAAAACCTTAGCTTGCTTTTCTTGCTTCTGCCTTTTGGAACTGTTTTTGATCTGAGAAAATTTTAAGTAAAACCTCCTCCATTAGATTCCATTAATCAGTTTGTTTGCCTAATCATGTCATTAAATTCCCTGCCATATCGCTAGATATAGAATCTGTCCACCACACTGCTCATTCAAAAATTTCATAACATTAAGGTTGTAGACCAGTCAATGTAATTTTATTTCTGGGTCATGTTAATATACAATTTTTGGTAGGTGAATTCAGCTTATTTTTGCTAAATAAAGATCAGTTATTTTTCTTTGTTTTGTGCTTATTTTCAACTGCTGTTCTTCAATATACACGTGCTCCATTCTTCCATTACTGTATTCTAACTCATGAAATGAGACGTTCAGGAATAGTTTAGAACACTAGATCAAGCATCATCAAAGCTCTTAATTATGTTTTGAAATGATTCCAAATGGTAGTATTCATCTAAGAATAAACTAAGCATTACAGTAAAAGAGGTGTGAAATAGCCATATAAACACTCCTACTATTAGTTCATTTTTCAGTTTACTAAGAACATCATTAACAAGAAGTAGAAGGTTCTTTTTCTCTTTTCAGTTTAAAATAATTACTGGAACAGTCTAGGATCTATATATAATGGGAAAAAATCAAAGAAACTGAGAACAAAAATGCACCTGTATATATGTATGCATTAAAAAGTAGTCAAGCCCAATTTTAGCCAATGAATGCATGACTGAGTAAGAAGTAGAAAGTGTTCTTCATTAATTATAAATTGGGAATTTGGGGGAAAAGAAAAAAAGAGAAGCTCCAAGGAATCATAGGCAACTTATGGCAAATGTCCAGCATCACACTAAAATAAATCATGCAAAGGTAACCCTATGCCATTTAATGTTTTCCCCCTTGGTAATATTCACTAATTTCATCAGAGAGTTTCTTAAATGTCTTGTTTTAAGGTCTAGATATTTAGCTTGTCAATCATTTTTATTATGGAATAAGTTTATATAATATTTTTATACCTTGCTTAAGGAGGGGACTCACCACTAATCACAGCATTCTTGATTTTTTTCCCCCCAATGTCCTCAAGCTTGATATTTGAAGGTATAAGCTAAAACACAAGATGAAAATTTGGTTTAGGTTTGGATAGGTGGGTTTTTTTTCATGTCGAGAAAAAAGTTCAAGTCACAGTTTATTTTTTATTTTTTAAGATTTATTTATTTATTTATTTATTTTTTTAGAGAGTGAGTGAGAGAGCACAGGGGGGGAGGGGCAGAGGAAGAAGGAGAGAGAGAATCCCAAGCAGACTGCGCAGAGCCCTATGCGGGGCTCGATCCAACAACCCTGTGATCATGACCTGAGCCGAAACCATGACGCCAGCACTCAACCGACTATGCTACCCAGGCACCCCATAAGTTGCAGTTTACATATTAATCCTGGCTGATTTTTAGGTTGTGATTTGCCAATAAGAATAACAGTTAATTAATATTCCTTTAATCAATAATTTATTAATTAAAAAGTTACCTGTTGGGGGCACCTGGGTGGCTCAGTTGGTTAAGCGACTGCCTTCGGCTCAGGTCATGATCCTGGAGTCCCGGGATCGAGTCCCGCATCGGGCTCCCTGCTCGGTAGGGAGTCTGCTTCTCCGTCTGACCCTCCTCCCTCTCATGCTCTCTGTCTCTCATTCTCTCTGTCTCAGATAAAAAAATAAAATTAAAAAAAAAAAAAAAGTTACCTGTTAGAAGCAATTCAAATTACCTTAGAAGGAATGCGATTAAAATGCAAAAACACAAACACTTAAACAGTCCCACTGAATCTATTCCAAATTAACTTACAATTAAAAAAATAAAGCCCTAAAGAAATAAAACCACCATGAATAAAAATTATCTGGGGGAAAAATAAAAGAAACTACCTGTAGAAAGAGATCCATAGAGATAACATACACTAAATTAACAGTATATTTGTTGATATATTTAAATAAACAAGTAATATGATGGGACTATACTTTCACCTAGTTCATATAAAGCAGGAAAAGAGCATCACTTCCACTCTAACAACAGAAGAATAAACTGTATAAACTACAAAATCAAATTTTTTTAAATTCCATCCAAGAGCAGAGGTTAAATCCCAGAACAGAGAAGTCCAAGCAGGAGAGGGAATACATGGAAAGAATATGTAGCTCCAGCAGGTAAGAGGAAATTAGAATTTTATCACTTTGTTGAAGGATGGATGTGGGCTAGCTCAACATATAACATATTGGGTGCCTTGGACACAAGGAAATTTTCACTCCTGTGGAGATTGTTTTTCATGGACCTCCACTGATTCTCACGAGAAGGCTTGTGAACGTCCAGGAGACAGGAAAAGCCTCCTCTGGGTGGTACAAGCATAAGGGAAGTGCATCACTATCGGAAAGCCAGGAAGCTCCATCTCTCCTGCTCGGATCCTTCTCTTACACTAAATAAAAACCTCAAGATGTATGGGGAAGAATGGCAAGTTCTATCACTCTCAGGGCACAGGTAGATACCTATTATTCCTGTGGGAAGGGAAATGGAAAGAAACCTTCTCTGGGGAAATGTCAGCAAAGAGTTCCCCTCAGTGCCTTCCTATATCAATAGCTTCAGAGTCCTCAGCACCATAAAAAGCAAATCTCTCCCATACAAGATCCACTCTGGCTATAATGGAGAGTTGTGCTTTCAGGAGGAGGAGGTGTAGGAATCCTGAGAAAGCCCCATCTATGAAGCCCAGGCATATGGGGCCTCACTAAGACTGATCCCGGACCAGAGCAAAAGAGAACTGCTTCTGTCACCTGTCCAACAGTCTAGCAAGCAGTCAGAACAAGAAAGCACATTCTTCTCTGGGGAAGGAGCAAGAGTGCTTCTCTTTAGAGAGAGACCTTCTGTGTTGCAGTTGTGCTAGGACAGCTGAAAGGTGAGGCCAGAGCAGAAACATTGAGGAAAAACATTGAGGTAGCTTAGCTCCCACTATAAGCACAGGAGTCATTTGAACAATTTGAATACTTTTGTGCACTGAAGGTGACAAAGGCAACAATAAAATCCAAACTCAGCTCACCTCCCGACCAGATGTCTCAATTCTTCAAACTAACATTCTGACAAAAGAAGAAGCAGGCTCATTTCCAGGCATAAATACAAATTATCTCAGTATCTACTGTTCCCACATGGTATCAAATAGTAAGAAATTATGTTATACATAATAAAGAAAACAAACTCTCCTATTTGCTAAGAGGTGTTTTGTTTTGTTTTAGATCAGAACTGGATACCGAATGCTGTTGAATGAATTCTTCCTATGTCAAATGAGGCGATCATATGGCTTTTCTTTCAGTTTTTATATAGTCAATTTCATTGATTCATTTTCAAATGTTAAGAGAACTCTGAATTCCTAAAATAAACTCCACATAGTAATGAAGTATTAGTATATTTACATGTTGTGGAATTCCATTTGGTAAGCTTTTTTTTTTTTTTAAGATTTTTATTTATTTATTTGTCAAAGAGAGAGAGAGAGTGCACAAGCATGGGGAGTGCCAGGCAGGGGGGAACGGAGGCTCCCCTTGGAGCAGGGAGCCTGATATGGGGACTCAATCCCAGGACCCTGGGATCATGCCTGAGCCAAAAGGCAGATGTTTAACAAACTGAGCCATTCAGGCATCCCAATTTTGTAAACATTTAGAATTTTTGCCTCTGAAATTCATGAGGGATGTTGCTCTTTACATTTCTTTACTTGTGATGTCTTTGATAACAGGACTTTACTGACCTCAAAGAATGAATTCAGGACTGTTTTTTTCCCTTTGTATGTCTTGGTATTATTTTTTCTTTAAATGTTTGGAAGACTTTACCTACAAAACCATTTGACCTTGAACTGCTTTTTTGTTTTGTTTTGTGCTTTGTTTTTGTATTTTCTGAAAGGTTTAAAATACAAATTCAACTTCTAAAATAAATATTGATTAATATTCTAATTCCTCTTCAGCGAAATTTGCCAGTTTTTATCTTTCAAGCGATTTCCTCATTTCATTGAAATTGCCAGATTGTTGCATAAAGTAGATCATAATATTATTATACCTTTAAAATCTGTAATCAGTTACCTTTCCCATAATCAATACAGATATTTTGGGTCTTTTCTATTATTGGTTCTTATCACTCTTGCTAAAGTTTATCAATTTGATAGATCTATTAAAAAAACTAGCTCTTGAATTTATTGATTTTCTTTTTTTCCTGTTTTTTATTTTATTGATTTCCATACTGATATTTAGTGTTTATTTTCTTCTTCTTTCTTTGGGTTTAATTTGCCCTTCTATTTATAGTTTTTAAAGATGGAAATGAAAGTCATTGATTTGAAACTTTCCATCTTTAATATAAGGGTTCTATTTTAATTTCATCTCTAATTACTTCTTTCACAGAATTGCACAAATATTTACATGCTGCATTTTCAATTTCATTTAAAACCAATGATATCCTAATTACCATTTAGTTTCTTCTTTTAGTCAGTTACTTAGAAGTGATTTATTTAGTTTCCAAATATATGAATATTTTGCAGAGGTCTTTCTCTCATTATCTAATTTAATTCCATTGTGTTCAAAGATCATATTTTGTGTGATATGAATCCTGTTGAATTATTTGAGACTCCTTTTATGACTCAGATTATGTATGGTTTATTTTTTAAATATTCCACATGCACTGGAATAATATGTATATTCTGCACTTGTTCTATTGTGATATACACTTGTCCAATAGGTCAGTTTGTTTGATGATATTGTATGTCTTTTATATTATTGGTGATTTTCTGCACTGTTCTATTGGCCATTAAGAAAGAGATGCTAAAATATAATTGTGTTTTTGTTTATTCATCTTTGCCATTTTATTAGTTTTTATTTCTTTTATTTTGAGGATTTGTTATTTTGTGAATAATCTTTTATGATTGTTAGGACTTCTCAATAGTCTGGCTAATTTAGCATCATGAAAAGACTTTCTTATCCTTGGAAATAGCCTATGCTCTAAAATTTTCTGAGGTCAATACAGCTGCTCCAGCTTTCATTAGGTTTATGTTAGCATGGTAAAACTTTTTCTATCCTTTTTTTTTTTTTTTAACATTTTCTGTCTTTTTATTTAGAATATATTTCTTATAGGCAGCATACAATGACTCTTGCTCTTTATCCAGTTTGACAATCTCTGCCTTTTAATTAAGATCTTTAGACCATTTGCACTTAATGTATTTATTTATATGGTTATATATAAAGTTCATCATCTTTCTACTAATTTTATCAGTAAAAAAGAATTTTTTTTTTCTTTTCCAGTCTTTTTTGTTTTTAAGATTTTATTTATTTATTTAACACAGAGAGAGACAGCAAGAGAGGGAACACAAGCAAGGAGAGTGGGAGAGGGAGAAGCAGGCCCCCTCGCCAAGCAGAGAGCCCGATTTGGGGCTCGATCCCAGGACCCTGAGATCATGACCCGAGCCGAAGGCAGTCGCTTAATTGACTGAGCCACCCAGGTGCCCCTTCTTTTCTAATCTTTATTGAATTTTATTATTGAGTTTTTAATTGATCTTATTTTATTTCATTTGTTGCTTTATTTGCTGTCCCTCTAATTTTTTGGTAGTTGCTTTAGGGTTTCTAGTATATGTCTTTAACCTATCACAATTTATCCGTAAGTAACATTAAACCACTTCATGAGAGGTAATAACAATCTTAAGAGATTATATACTTAATATATGACCAACATATATTTTGGTATGCCTATATGGTATAAAACATGGCAGTGAAAATAATGAATTATTGCTACATACATTGCTATATTTGGATATCAAAAATAGATCAAGAGAAAATGTAAATCACAAAGTAGTATGCATAATCCTATTTTAACTTTTTTATTTTTTATTTTATTTTATTTTATTTTTTTTAAAGATTTTATTTATTTATTTGACCGAGAGAGACACAACAAGAGAGGGAACACAAGCAGGGGGAGTGGGAGACAGAGAAGCAGGCTTCCCGCGGAGCAGGGAGCCCGATGCAGGGCTCGATCCCAGGACCCTGGGATCATGACCTGAGCCGAAGGCAGATGCTTAATGACTGAGCCACCCAGGCGCCCCCTATTTTAACTTTTTTAAATAGGCAAAATAAAACAAGGTATACTTTAGAGATGAAGACACACATGGTAAAGTTATTTAAAAACAGCAAAAAAATGATCAGTGACCATTTAGGATAACAGTTATCTCAGGAACTGGAGACCTAAATATGCAGATACTCAAAAGGGCCTTTAAAACATTGAGGATCTTTTTTTTGAAATCAAGTGGTTAGTACAAGTATAAATGATTGATTACCATTATTTAAACTATATAAAATTATATATCTATGTATATATGTTATAAAAGTTATATATATATAACTTTTATATAGTTTAAATATATATGTGTGTATATATATTTATATATAAGCATAAATATATATGTATACACATACACACGTACACCAGCTTCCCATTACAACATTACATTCACTAGTATGTCAGGACATACAGTAGACTTTGGACAGGGAAAAGATGTGTTAAGGGGAAACTGGTGTCTGTCGATATGAAATAAAAAAAAAAATTCACTTTTCACGATTGACATGGCCCTAATCAATATATAAATTCTGCATTTCTAAGAACAAGTCATGATACAGATAAATGAAGAAGTGAATGCATAAATAACTTACTAAAAATAAAGGAAATTAACAATTCCAGCCCATCTCTTAGGTGCCAGATACTGCATTGTGTGCTAGATCTTTGGTTTCATTTAATAGTCTTAAACCCTTAAGGGGCTTACAAGGATTCTGAGTAGCATAAAGGTTAGGTAATTTCACCAATGTGCCAGACCTGGTAAGTACTGAGTCGAGCTTCAAACTCAGGCAGGTCCAGCTCCAAAGCCTGGACTCTTAACATTAAACCACTGTATTTCCATTAAACCACAAACCAAAGACAAGTAATCAAGTCCCACCCAGGAAAACTTTCTATTTTCTGCAACATGTGATTTTTCTTTTTCCCTTTAAAAACAGCTTTTGTGGGCGCCTGGGTGGCTCAGTTGGTTAAGCGACTGCCTTCGGCTCAGGTCATGATCCTGGAATCCCAGGATCGAGTCCCGCATCTGGCTCCCTGCTCGGCAGGGAGTCTGCTTCTCCCTCTGACCCTCCCCCTTCTTATGCTCTCTATCTCATTCTCTCTCTCAAATAAATAAATAAAATCTTTTAAAAAATTTAAAAAAATTAAAAAAAATAAAAATAAAAACAACTTTTGTGTCCCCATTGATGAAATAAGTTAAATACTAAATACCTGCTTTGACCCACCTCACAGTGGTTCAGTTAGAATCAGATGAGCCAACATGCATAAATTTACTAGTAGAATGTTGCACGTTGTTGTTTTGAAAAGTTTCTTTTCTTAATTGCATCTCCAGCGTGGAAATTATTATGTGACCTGTAGCCGGTATTTTACTTTGATGAATGAATATATGCATACACCAGAAAATAAACCTAAATGTTTTCATTTTTATAGGTAAAAATATGGCAAAGTAGACCCACTGTATATTATAGCCACACTTTTCACTCATCTCTCCATATTCTTGGGGAGGTAACAAGGGGCAACTTCTTTGGGATTTCCTAAAGTGACGGTGCATTGCACGCATTACCCCACACAAGAAGGCAGATGGGGCTCTGGGAGGTGGATGCAGCCTGGTTTCTAGCTTGCACACAGTCTATTCAGACTTACTGTTGCTCTGAACAATTCCCAAGTGCTTTTGCTAAAGTGAGCTGGAAAGACTTGCCACAGGTGGTGGCCCCGGCTAATGTACACCTGCATTACCTACCCTAGCATCCCAGTCTCTTAATTAGTTTTGTCTCTTATGGTTCAGTAATTAAACAAATTGTTATAAGCAACTAAAAAATAGAAGCCAAGAAGCCCATTTCCACAGCTGGCAGTCTGACACATTAGAAGTTTAATTGCTAAAATGCTCTGTCAGGGGCCAAATTCTTTATTATTGTTTGCCTAACAATTATAAATGAGTGGGTGGGTGGAAGTGGCACTCTGGGTGCTGTAAGAATTTTTTTATGACTGATTCCCCCTCCCCCCCCAGATATATTTTTCACAGTGGCTGAGTTGCTTGGGAAAGATGAGGATAACCCATCTTTTTTTAAGCAGGAATGAATCTTTAAACCAGTGATATTTGTGGCTACTAAAGAGGTTTATTTCATAAGAATTAGTCTGGATACTTTCACCAGAGAATTCTCAAATAAAACAGTTATAATAATGATTGCTTTCTAGTCTCTGTCTAGTCCTTGGAGAACAGAGCATCTTCCTATGACTTTTCATCTCTTCTGTGAATGAAAATTTTCCCAGGCTGTCCTCTTTTACCTTAACTAGGGCACTTAAAACTAACACACAGGCACATCCTTGGGACACACACATGCCCATCTCTGCACAAAGTATTATAGCTTCTTCCCAAATTCAGATGGTGTTTCTAATACCATTTAATTTTTATTGTGGGTTTCCCACACCTTCAACTTAATATAAAAAGTCATCTCTTTTATTTGCTTGCATTTGCTTAAAAGTAGGATATTGTTAAAAGGACTTCAGTTTTGTTTGTTTTGTTTTAAGTTATATATTTTTCTGAGTATTAAACTAATACCTCTTTAGTTTAAAAAACTGGAGAAAATATAATTAAAAAAATAAACATTATTCAAAATCTGACACTGGCATTTTGGATTACTTCCCAGCAAATATTCACTCTGCTCCTCCTTAGAGCAGAGTATAGCTCCTGACTCACTGAGTTTGGGCTTGGTCATGCATTTCCTGTGGCCTCTGGAATGTAGGAAGAAGTAACATGCTGAATTGGGTAGAAATGCCAGTTGAGAGCAGAAGTTTTCAGAAGCTTACTCTCTTGTACTACTGATGGCGGCCATGGCCAACCCTGCTCCTTCAGCTAGGGTTCCAGAATCAGAGACATGATAAACAGACTTGCACAGAAGTCTGGATCCAACCCAGGTCAGATCTAGCCAAGTACCAGCTGACCCTTTCTGAGGCTGAAATAAATGTTTCTTATTGTAAGCCTCTGAGAGTTTGAGGTTGCCTGTTACACAGCAAAGTTGACATATATATCGACGTTTCAATGGAGATTTTATCTATTTGTGTATGTATATAGGTATGTGCATGCACACACACACACATGTACAGTTGACCCTTGAACAACACAGATCTGACCTGTGCAGGTCCACTTATATGTGGATTTTTTTTTTTTTTTTGATAAATGCAGTGAGGGTACTGTAAATGTATTTTCTTTTATAATTTTCTCAATAATATTTTCTTTTCTCTAGATTATTTTATTTTCAAGAATACAGTATATAATACAAACACACAAAATAAGTGTTAATTTGTTACGGAACCTGGACTGGATGGCCTGACGGAATAACCAAGCGGCACCCAGAGATCTTGGAGGATAGGAGGTTTATTTAATGCCGGTGGGCTCAGAAGAGAGTGGTCTGAGCCCTGAGCACAAACAAAGGGGGCAATTTATTTATTTATTTTTTTTAAGATTTTATTTATTTATTTGACAGAGAGAGACACAACAAGAGAGGGAATACAAGCAGTGGGAGTGGGAGAGGGAGAAGCAGGCCTTCCGCCGAGCAGGGAGCCCGATGAGGGGCTCGATCCCAGGACCTGGAATCATGACCTGAGCCGAAGGCAGATGCTTAATGACTGAGCCAACCAGGCGCCCCCAAAGGGGGCAATTTATACACATCTACTTCCGCATACCTGGCACTTTTGGCGCGTGCTCGAAGCGGGGCAGGGAGAAGAACCCAGAAGAGCCCCGGGGCAAGGACTGGGACTCTCTCCCTGGCTCAGTCGGCCATCTTAGGACACAAATTTTCCTTATCATTCCCCCCTTTGATGTCCCTTTAAACACCTAGTTTAGAGGGCATCATTTTCATCTTCTAAGGGGCGATAGTGAGTAAGGAGTAACTGGAGTCTGATTTTAGCAATTTGGGTAATGATAAACCTAGTAAGGGCATTAAGAATACAAGGACCAAATGCTACTATGAAGAGAAGCAATAGGAGGGGGGCGAACCAAGGGAACCCTTGTGAGAGGGTATCCCACCAAGTTGTCCACTGGAGTGTTTCCCACCAGCGATGTACTTGTTCCTGTAATTGGGTCAGAGTTTCTTGGACCACCCCTGACCCATTAGCATAGAAACAACATTCCTCCTGTAAGAAGAGGCAGAGCCCCCCTTGCATGGCCATGAGCAAGTCGAGCCAATGCCTGTTTTGGAGGACCACTGAGGCCCGTGAATCAAGGTGGCAATGCAGGGCCAGGGCCAACTGAGTGAGGGCAGAAAAATCTGCTGTGAGTTGTTGAGTTAACCCCTGGTACTGAACTTGAGACATCCTGACACCAGTGGTGCTGAGGGCAACACCTAATGCAGCCGGCAGGCTCACAATAAGAGGGATGGCCATGGGAGAGTGCCAAGGGCAGCTAGGAGGTCTCCATATGAGTGGGGCATTGCTCCTGGGGAGGACTGAAAGATCGGGTAAGAGACTGACAAGTGTGCATGATTGATCACACGGGGTGATGCAGATGTATACACCTTGATCACAAGCTAAAAAGGTGTTGTTAGGCGCACAGACCCAATTGTGGCCCGTGATGGGAGAGGAAGAATTGCCATATAGCAGTACCAGAGCCAGAAAGGGATAATCTGAAGTCCCTGGTGCCAAGGTGGGAGGTGATATGGTAGATTGTTTGAGGATGACACCTAGGTATTGGACAGGACCGGGCTTCATACAGATCCAGCAGTCAGATGCTAGGGGTGGATTCAAGGGGGTAAGTGCTTAGTGGGAGGCGTTAATCATATCTAACAGTTGTGCTATAGATGCTTGCTGTGTTTGGATGGGGGACCCAGGGATGCGCCAGGGCGAGTTATTTTCTGTCTGACTCTGGGGGTTGACTGTTAGGCTTGGAGTGAACATGGACTTAATCATAAATTTGGCCATGGGGTCGGTCCCCATAGGGTGATATTGGCCCAACAGGAGAATGATTCCTGTAGCCCATGATGTGGCATTGGGTTCTAAGACTGAGAGGGTGAGTGGTATACAGTGATTGTTAGAGCAAGAGGATGGGGTGGTGTTGCATGACAAGGAAATCTGGATGTCATTGTGTTGTTTGAGGTGCCACCTGGTGGACCATTGTTCCATTCCCAGCCAAGTCGCCACCCATGACTCACATCCCCAGGCTTGCAAGCAGAACTGAGGGCAGGTGTTTGGCTGTTGAGGTGTAGGGCCCCCACAGATGTAGATATCTACCAGCCGGTAACCAGTGAGGGCCATGGTAGGAACACCGTCTATGAGGGTACCAGGAGGTATCAAGAAGCTGGCATCCATTAAAATGAAGGTTAACCTTTGGTGTGTGCCCATCCCAGGTGGAAGAAGTCAGTGGGGGCACTGGTGCGGGATTGAGGGGGATAAGCTGGAAAGTCCATTTGCCAGTAACGGTGATACGAGAGTCTGCCCTCCTTGCCTGGTCGGGCAAGCTAGAGGCAGTGAGGAGGAACAGCACACCAGGTAGCAGAAGACTGGGACTGACTGGGGCCAGGAAAACCATGGTGAAATGCGCTCAGGAGTAGACAGCAGAGGGCCAGTAAAAGTGGGATCTTACAATAGTAAGTCTCTGGGGGAAAGTCCAGTCAGGAGAGGCAACAGTGTAGAGTCCGACTCCCAAGAAGAGGGAAATCACGCCAATGAGAGCCAGGGACCATAGTGAGCAGGTGTCCATCAGTTGATGGGGTCTCGTCGAAGGTGAAGCCGGAGTGGGTTCATGAAGTCTGGCTGGACTCTCCACTTGCGTGGCTCCTCATCCAAATGATGAGTTTTCTTCACTCTGGAGTGGTGGACCCACGGGGTGACACCTAAGACCTTGAGGGCAGTAGGGGTGGTTAGAACAACAGTGTGGGGCCCTGTCCACTGTGGTTTGAGGGGGTCTTTCTTCCAATCTTTGACCCAAACTGAGTCTTCTGTCTGGTAGGAAGTATATCTGAACCCCCTGCTTGGCTGCACATCTGTGAAGTCTATCTCTAGATCTTTGAAGGGGGTTACTCCCAACCTCTGGACACCTGGCGGGGGCTGTGGTGCAGACCAAGCATTATTTTTAGCACATGTTATTTATCGTTCACTTGTTGCTCGGCATAGTGCTAGCAGCTCACTGATGCAGTAGTGCTTCTTGAGAAGGGCCTCTAATGCAGTTTTCCCCAGATGAGTGAGTTGGTGGTATTCCTTGACTAGATGCCCTCCAGTTGCTGTTGGAACAAAGATGCGCCCATCTGGCATCATCCACCATCCCTTTTCAGTCCGGGTTGCTCCCTCAGCCATGGCCCATTCCTTTTCCTTTTTAGTGTAACTGGGTGGAGGGACTTCTTCCAGGGGTGTTAGGGCCATGGTGAGGGAAGGGGCTCTGTCCATGTCCTCACTGGCTGTGGTCTTGGCTGCCTCATCTGCCAGATGATTTCCCCATGCTATGGGGTCGTCTCCTCTTTGGTGTCCCTTACAGTGCAGGATTGCACTGTATAGATGTTGACTTGTTTGCCTTCACCGAGGGTGAGGGCTCGGACTAAGGCATGTAATTCAGCCTGTTGAGCTGACCATCCAGCTAGTAATGCTTAGCTTCTAGGACTTCAGTGGTTGTGGTTACTGCATAACCTGCTTTTCGGGCACCCTCTTGTAGGTAACTGCTGCCATCGATGAACAGCGTGAGCTCTGGATTCTTTATGGCTTGATCCCGCAGATCTGGATGTCTTGAGTAGACTTCATTAGTCACCTCAGAGCAGTCATGGTCTGGTTCCCCCTCTTCCTTGGGGAGGAAGGTCGCTGGATTTAATGTCCTTACTGTTTCGAGGGTGACCCGCGGGTTTTCGCAGAGGAGCCTTTGGTATTGTGCTAGCTGAGAATTGGAAAGGAAGTGGTGTCCCTGTGTGTTCACGAGGGACACAACTGCAGGAGGGAGCTTGACATTAAGTTCTTGCCCCAGGGTAAGTTTTTCTGCCTCCTTGAAGAGTAGGACTGTGGCTGCCAGTGCCCTGAGGCACAGTGGCCATCCTGCTGTCACGGGGTCCAGCTTCTTTGACAGGTAAGCAACTGGCAGTTGCCAGGGTCCAACAGTCTGGGTGAGTACCCTGGGCACTATTTTTTCCTTCTCATGGACAAAGAAATTGAAGGGTTTCTCTACATCTGGTAGGCCCAGGGCTGGAGGCTTCCCCAGGGCGGTCTTTATCTCTGTGAAAGCGGCTTCTGCTTCCTCAGTCCAGGCAGGGGGTTTTCGATCTGGTCCCCCTAAGAGATCATAAAGGGCTCTTGCTTTTGCCGAGAATCCAGAGATCCAGATGGGGCAGAACCCTGCAGCCCCCAGTAATTCTCGTAGGCCCCTTTTTGTCTGAGGCTGTGGTAGGGAGATGATGACCCTTTTCCTCTCCTGCCCTAGTTCTCTTTTCCATTGGGTGAGGAGGAAACCAAGGTATCGGACCTGTCATTGGCAGATTTGTGCCTTCTTCCATGACGCTTGGTATCCCGAGTCTGACAGGAGCTGTAGGAGGGCCTTTGTGCCTTTTGTGCAGTCTTCTTGTGTGTCACTGGCGAGGAGGAGGTCATCCACATACTGGAGGAGGGTGCATCATATGGCCTCTCTTGGGAAGCTGGCGAGGTCTGCGGCCAGCCCTTCCCCAAACAGGGTTGGTGAATTTTAAACCCCTGTGGGAGGCGCGTCCAAGTCAGTTGCATCTGGCGCCCTGTATCAGGTTCAGACCATTCAAGGCAAATAGTGGCTGGCTGTGGGATCAGTTCAACAATGATAGGCGCCTGATTCCAGGCAGTCCAGGTGGGTTATTTTCAGCCCATCCTGAAGGGAAGGAGAATCTAAACTCCGGCAGGCTGCTAGGTTGGGCCTGGGCACAGAATAGCCTCCATTCTTCTACCCTTGGCATGGTAATTGCTAGTATTAGAGACCCTGTCTCCTTCTGCCTTGGGTTCAATCGGAGGCTAGTGTGTCCAGTGGGCTCAAAGGTTATCTGAGCCCTCAGCTTGGAGAGTATGTCTTGGCCCAGGAGAGGGATGGGGCAATCAGGCAGATAAAGGAATTCATGTCAGACCTTGTGGCCCAAGTTCACAATGGTGAGCCTGGCAAAAGGGCTGCTGTATTGCGGGCATCCCAGTGGCCCCAAGGATGGTTGCAGTCCTTTTACTGACAGGAGCAACTGGGGAGGTGACAACAGAGTGCTCAGCCCCAGTATCAACCATAAAAGTCACTGGTTGGCCCCCCACCTTCATTCTGACTGTGGGCTCATGGGGGCCAAGGAGGAAAGAGCCCAGTCCCCCTTAGTCTGAGTCCATTGCTGCAAGGCTTTAAGGTCCACCTCTTGGGGTTCTTCCTTGTAGCGGCTGGGCTTTTGAGCCTTTCCCTGGTTGCATTTCTCTGGTTCCCTCTGATGGCGGCATCAGAATGGTTTCCAATCATAAGTCACAATGATGAGACTGCTACAGCTAAGCCTCACCTAAGAGACATTCATTTTTCCAATGCCCTTTCTCTTTACAGTAGGCACATTGATCCCTTGCCAAGGGGGTTCTGGGTTTCCCCCCTTTCAGTGGTTGGTGTCTCCCCGTCTTTGTGTTGTCCTTTTCTTTCAGGGTGGTGGCGAGGAGGCTGGCTTTCTTTTTCATCTTTTTGTTGGCTTCCCATTTGGCTGTGACCTCCCTGTTCATGTAGACCTTATTGGCAATCTCTATTAGTTGGGTGATGTTCATCCCGGCAAAACCCTCTAGTTTCTGAAGTTTTTTTCTGATGTCTGGGGCAGCCTGAACCATGAAGGAGGTGTTCACCATCTGTTGGCTTTCCTGTGCCTCAGGGTCAAATGGAGTGTATATCCTGTAGGCTTCACACAGTCTTTCACAGTAGTCCCCAGGGGACTCCTCTGGTTGTTGAGTGACCAAGGATACCTTAGTCATGTTCATGGGTTTCTTAGCTCCTGCCCAGATTCCCTGGAGGAGGGCCTCCTGGTGTCGGTGGATGTGGGCCTGTCCCTCAGTTGTGGTGAAGTCCCATGCTGGGCGCTCTTCGGGTGTGGCCATATTAGCCCAGGCAGCAGGGTTGATGACTCCCGCTGGTGCATGCTCTTCCAGGTACTGCTGTGCACCTTTCATTATTCTTCACTTTTCCTCTGTGTTTAACAGGGTGCAGAGTAACTGCTGGGGGTCTTCCCAGGTTGGCTGATGGGTCTGGAAGAGGGATTTTATGAGGTCTACCATGGCCTATGGTTTTTCAGAGTAGAATGGGGTGTTATGTTTCCAGTTGAGGAGGTCGGTGGTGGAGAAGGGCTGATAATACATCATGGAATGGCCGGGTTGGACCGTCCCATCTTCATCATGCCTCTCAGGTTCCCGCGTCTCTCGTACCAGCATTTGGAGGGTGATTGCACCCGGCCTGGGGTGCAGCCTGGCTGCTGGTCCTGGAGAAAGTGGATCTTTTGGGCCTGGGGGCACCAGTGTATCCTCTGGGCCTGGGGGCACCAGTGAAACCGATGGCAGTGGAGTGTCTGGAGCTGAAGGACCAGGTGTAGGCAGTCTTGGAGATATGTACAGTGGGGGCAGGGTCAGTTCGTCCTCAGGATCTCCGGCTAGGATTTGTGGAGGCTGGGGCTTTTGCTGATTTTCTTTAGGTCGCTTGGATGAGGCAATTAAGACTCTTGCTTGTCCCTGCTTATTGCAAGCGAATCGCACCCAGGGGGGAAGGGTCCAAGCAATTCCTAGCCAGGAGTCAATGTACGGAAACTGGTCAGGGCATCCTGGTTCTCCTGTTACAACTCGCCATACTTGACGAATCACTGGGACATCCAATGTCGCTTCTGAAGGCCACCCGACATCAAAGGTGGGCCATTCCAATTCACATAGGGTTCTAAACTTGCCAGGGTTTGTCCTGACTCCATAGTTTCCCGAAAACCCCTTCTTGAAATTTTTGATCATGGTCTCTAGAACCGTAGGTTTGTCTGCCCTGACCCCATGTTGATGTACCCATGTGCCGTGGCGCAAAGACAGACAAAAGGGGGATTACCTCCTGAGACGAGGAGACCAATCAGATGCCCATCTGGCTGTGTCCCGAAGGAGCTTAGGTGAGGCTTAGCTGTAGCGGTCTCATTGTTGTGACTTATGATTGGAAACCATTCTGATGCCGCCGTAGACTGTATGCCGTTCACCATGGAATCACAGACAAGCCCACTCAGACTCCGTAGGCTTCTGGGGACCTTAAGTGTGCCTGCCCATGGAGTCACAGAATCAGTCTGCTTGAGCAAGCTGGGTTGGACTGCACATTCACTCACACATTCACAATCCAGAAGTTATTACATTCCCTCCCTGGGAATCCCTACCTGTGAGAACTCTAAGAGGTCTCTGGGAGGTGATCAGGCTCCCCTTCCACCCCAATAGGGGTGGGCCTTTCTGAGTCCTGGGGCCCCAGGCCTTACCAGAATCGACGTCGGGACCAGGTCCTCACCTGCCAAGTCTCCTCGAGTCTGGTGGGAACAGCAGAGCAGGGGTCAGCCCGAGGAGACTGGGGAGGGAGACTGCCAAAAATTAGGCAGGGTGCGCCTTCTCTGTTACAATCCTTCATTCCATCACCACCCCGCCGTTGCCCCAAACCGGTGGCAACAATGGGCCAGCTCAGTTGGGTTTCCCAGTCAGGGAACCAAATGTTATGGAACCTGAACTGGATCGCCTGATGGAAGAACCAAGCGGCACTGGGAGATGTTGGAGGATAGGAGGTTTATTTAATACCTGCGGGCCCAGAGGAGAGTGGTCTCCAAAGGTCTGAACCCTGAGCACAAAGGGGGGCAATTTACACACATCTACTTCTGCATACCTGGCGCTTTTGGTGTGTGCACAAAGCGGGGCAGGGAGAAGAACCCGGAAGAGCCCCAGGGCAAGGACTGGGACTCTCTTGCTGGCTCGGTCGGCCATCTTAGGACACAGATTTTCCTTATCAAATTGACTTTTATGTTATCAGTAAAACTGCTGGTTAACAGTAGGTTATTTGTAGTTAAGTTTTGGGGGATTCAAAATTACATGCAAATTTTCAATTACGTGGTGGTCAGCACCCCTAGCCCCCATGTTGTTCAAAGGTCAGCTGTACATTCATTCTGGCATATTTTTTTCCAGGCATCCATTGTTTCTTTGTCTTTGTCAGTATGTGTGTGTATATAACATATGTATGGTTAGGGGCATATATAGGTTATATAAATATACTGTGTGTGTGTGTCTGTGTGTGTGTGTACCTATATATACAGTAAATCACATACACAAACACATAGATTTAAAACAGATCATCAGTAAAGTGATGAACCCATTATAATTTGCCTGGAACTTAGCTTGTTTTAGCATTGAAAGTTCCCTGTCCTGGAACACTTCTCAGTCTCAGGCAAAGAGGATTGTTATCACTGTACTTCTTACCTTTTCTTTTTTTTTTAGTAATTTTTCTGGTTTAATGGGACTTGAGCAAAATTCTCCAATTTCATTGCATGTTCTTCTCAGTCTGTAGGAATTTCAGAGTACCCCATCACATGCACACATAACACACCCAATTTAACCAATCACCTCATGTTAGATATTTTAATTATTTTTTGTCATTTTTTTTCTTGTAAGTTTGAAAACATTTTCTTTTAATCTTTAATTCAGTTGTGGGTTATTTTTTCACATTTTATCATCATTATTCATGACATAGAATTTTACCCTTTGAGAGACTATTTTATGAATTCAATAGCTTAATTTTAAAATACTTTTAGTAGAAGATAAAATGTTTTGAAGCAACAACATAGTTATAATTTATATCACAACACAATTTTTACTCAAAGTTTATGTAATAGCAAATATAATCCCTTTAATAGTTATCTCAAATGCCATGAAGCCACATGTTCTTTCTATTCAATATGTAAGTCTTAGTACCTACCCTCATCTGACTTTCAAAAGAAGTGCATAAATAAAATATGCACACCTGAAAAATAAAAGTACAATGTTAATAATATGGGACATGTAAAGTATGATATTAATATCAAGTGATCCATGGTTGTGAGGAAGTAAACAAATAGTACAAGTTAGTGTGGCCAAGCAAAGCTTCCTCAAGAAGAAAAGTTACAAAGTAAAGGGACACTAGATATGCTGTATGGAACTTCCTATCTATTTTTGTAAGTATTTATATGGAACAAAATGAAATTAGGACTCTATATATGTAATAAAACTGTAATTGTGCAGTTAAAGGCTGGGGTCTGTAAAGGAAAGATTCATTGGGATGAAGCAACAGGGAAACCTTTGTGAGAGAGAAGGCATTTGAGCTGGATCAGGAAGTCTTTTCCAGATCTGATGCATAAGTCATTTATATCTCCCATATCTACAAACACAGCAATAAATTAATAAATAAAAATGATGATGTTACACAACGCAGAGTACTAACCACTATACCATCACAATGAGTTACAAGGCACGTGTTGTAATGAGCACTGGATGTTATACGCAACTAATGAATCATTAAACACTACATCAAAACTAATGTACTATATGCTGGCTAACTGAACATAATAAAATAATGATGACGTTTCTGAGATGGCTTCTGAATGTGCATAAGAAGAAAATATTTCATGCAAATATCTTGATAAATAGTATTACTTTAAAAATAGACCTGTAAAGGGCGCCTGGGTGGCTCAGTTGGTTAAGCGACTGCCTTCAGCTCAGGTCATGATCCCAGGGTCCTGGGATCGAGTCCCACATCAGGCTCCCCCTGCTCTGTGGGGAGCCTGCTTCTCCCTCTGCCTCTACCTGCCACTCCCCTGCTTGTGCTCTCTCTCTCTCTGTCAAATAAATAAATAAAATCTTAAAAAAAAAAAAAAAGACCTGTAAAAAGCCTTGTCGAAAATAGGGTTAAGAGGGTTACATTCAAACTGTATAATTCTGTCTTTGAATCTCTTCATGAAACTTCTAAAAATTCACGTTATGTTTTAGACATGTTATCCTGTTCTTTCTGGTATCAGTAAAAGTGCTTATATGCTTTGATGTACAGTAGTAAAATGGCAATTGTAAGTCATATTCCTGGAACAGTCTCATGAAAACATGGTATTCCCTTTCATGGCATGACAAACTACACAAAATATAGTAGTAAACATTACCTTGCCAATTCTTAGAAAAAGGAGACATTAAAAATAAAATGCTACACTGCGTGGAGAACAAAACAAAATAGTACTCCTTTGTATCTTTATCCAAAGCAATTGTCATAGACAGGTGAGTGTTGACCATAACAAGAATGAAATCACTCCCAAACACACAATTTAAGTAAACCAACCAGCTAGTGGTATTAACACTTAAAGGTGTCACATGTGTTTCAAGAAGAAAAAATAGCTTGTATAGAATATTTTCTGGATCAGCTTGCAGATTTATTAGTCATCCTCCAATACCTTGAGACCATTTCAATTTGTCAGAGCTCAATATCATTGTCATTTCCTTCAGAATCTTGGGTTTTAAATCAAGGCCAACATTGCAAGTGACCTTGGAGGGAAAACAAAATTTATAGTATTGCTGTAAGGCCCATGTCTCAAAGGGATTTAAATCATTTGAATAATCCATTCTTATTTTTTTTCCCTAGAGGTGTGAAGAGGACGGCTACAAGTATGTTTGACATTATAAGTAATGATATTACATGAGCAGTCAGAGTGTTCAATAGAACAGTTGAATGTTTTATGTTTATTAAATTTTGAGCTTAAAGACAAAAATATGTACATATAAGTTACTTATGTAATTGCTGAGACTGTTTAACTTTGTTTATCTGCACAAACTTATGGGAAGACCATTATTCAAGGAGTATCTTAAAATCAAACCAAAAATACACATGGGGATGCCAAAGTGAGGTGTGAGGTGGCTTGTAAATGTAATTGCAAATCCTCTTCTTGTTATTCTGAAAAATGCAATACATTAAAGATGTATTAATCTATTTCCATGAGGGAGTTTATGCACTGGAAGAAGTTCAATCTTAAGATCCATCTTCACATACTTGAAGAATTAGGCAGATTAGGAACATTATACACATAGCAAAGAAAATGTATTTAGTCGTTTGTCTTAGTTCTCCAGATTAAGTAAATTATGGAAAATTCTGAATTTTCTATTTTACTGTGTACCTGTAAGTCTTTTAAAAATCTTTTATTTATTTATTGTTCAAAGATATAGTAGGCAATCAGCTATGCTTAAAATATTCAGCTTAAAATTTCCCTTTCCTTCACTCCTGCCTCCCTGAATTTGCATACTGTATTAATCAGCTCAGGCTGCCAGAGCAAAATACCATAGACTGGGTCACTTAAATGACAAATTTATTTTCTAACATTTCTGGTGTCTGGAAGTCAGAGATCAGAGGCCAGCATGGCCCAGTTCTGGTGAGAGCTCCCTCCCTGGCTTGTAGACCACTGCCTTTATGTTGTGTTTTCCTGTGGTGGAGAGAGTTCTGGTGTTCCTTCCTCTTCTGATAAAGGTACCAGTTCATCAGATCAGGCCTCCACCCTTATGATCTCATTTAACTTAATCACCTCCTTAAAGACCCTATCTCCAGTATGGTCACACTGGGGGTTAGGGCTTCCACATATGAAATTTGGACTGACACAAATCAGTCCACAGCATGTACTTTAATAAATATTAACACAGAAACTTATGCCTCAGAATCTGCTTCCTTGGAACCAAAGCTTAAATTCCTTCTCAGAATATATTTGAGCACTTCTATATTGTTTGTACTGGCAATAATAATATTGTAATATTTTGACATGCATATACATATAAATGAAAAAAATGAAATTTGGCTCTTTAATAAATCACTACAATTAGCATACAAACAGATTCTTTCTCTTGTCCATTTTTTCTTTGTTGCCATTTCTTTTCCCATTGCCAATTATTTTTTGCTCTTTGCATAAGCTTTCTCAAAGTAATTACCTGAGTTTTTTATGTCCCATTTATTTTCCGATTCTCCCTTAAATCACTCCCATCAAGTTTTCAGTCCGCTGCTATACCAATATTGCTTGCCTTTTTCATTATAGATATTTTTCAGGATGTCTGCCATCAATTCCTTCTTTCCTATACAAGCATGCATTAACATGAATCTTGGCTCACCTTAGTTAATTATTTGATCAACAGCATTCAGCAGAAGTGACATTTTGAGACTTCTAAGACTATATTTTAATGAGCCTTGCAGCTTCTGCCTGGCTCTCTTGGATCACCTTTTCTCATGGGGCTGCCCCTTGGAACCAGCCTCAATGGTCAGTGGCACCTATGCCCAATGGGATGGTGACAAATAGGTGATATTCTTTGACCATCTGTATTAGCTTCCTGTTATGCAACAAATTATCACAAACCTTGAATCTTAAAATGACAACAAAAATTGTTGTCTTTCAGATCTCTAGATGAGAATTCCAAAATGTACTTCACTGAGCTAAAATCAAATGTTGGCAGGACTACATTTTTTTCTGGAGACTTTAAAGGAGAATCAACTTTCTTGTTTCTAGAGGTCACTTGCCTTCCTTAACTGGTGATCCCCTTCCTCAACTTTCAAAGCTGGTAATGATGGCTGAGTCTTTTTCAAATCACATCCCATGAAGTATGTGTGTGTCTTCTGCCTTCCTCATCTACATTTAAAGACCCTTGTGATTACATTGGTGTCAGTGGATAATTCAGGAAATGTTCCCTTTCTTAAGGTCAGTGATTAGCAACCATAATTCCATCTGCTACCTTGATTTTCCTTTACCATATAACATAGCCTATTCATAGGTTATAGGGATTAGAACATGAACATCTTTGGGAGGTCACTTGTCTGCCTTCCACACAGCCTAAGCTGACCATCCAGCTGACAGTAAGCATCAACTTCTAGCCTTGTGACTGATCCATCAGGGATATTGTGACCAGTAGAGCTTTCAGATGACTAAAACTCCAACTTATACCTAATTGCAACTGCCTGAGAGACCCCAAATGGGAATCACATAACAGACAACTCAACACATAAAACCATCAAGAAAATACTAAATTTATGTTTTAAGCACTGAATTTTAAGATGATTATTGTACCACAATAGATAATGGAAACTTTATCTTCCTTACTCAATGGTCAATTTTCTTACTCTTTGTTTTTACTGAGCAATAGTAAAACATCATTTGACATAGTTGATAACTTCATTTATCTTGATTTACTTTCTTTGCTTGACTTCTAGTACATCACATACTTTTGGATTTCTTTTAACTGTCTGTTTGTTTTTCTCAGGGTCTTTGTTAATTCTTTCTATTTTACCTACCTTGTAATGTTGGAGAGACCCAATAGTCCATCCTATTCATCTTCTATATCTACATTCCATTCCTTGGTAATCTCAATCTCATTGATTTAGATACCAACCATATGCCAACTCTCATGTTTATACCTCCAGTCCAGAATTCCCTGCACAACTATACTGATAAATCCAATGGACAATACTTGATATCTCTACTTGGATATCTAATTGCCATCTCAAACTTTAAATCACCAAAACTGCCTCTAAATCGGTCCCATGCATAGCCTTTCTCATCTTAATTGCTAGCAACTCCATTCTTCTTTTTTTTTTAAAGTTGTTTTTGTTTTTTTTTTAAAGGTTTTATTTATTTGACAGAGAGAAAGACAGCCAGAGAGGGAACACAAGCAGGGGGAGTGGGAGAGGGAGAGGGAGAAGCAGGCTTCCCGCGGAGCAGGGAGCCTGATGTGGGGCTCGATCCCAGGACTCTGGGATCATGACCTGAGCCGAAGGCAGATGCTTAATGACTGAGCCACCCAGGCGCCCGCAACTCCATTCTTCTAATTGCTCAAGGTTGTATCTTGCAACCATCCCTTTTCTCTCACATTTCATACTCAAAACAAAATTTCATCAGGAGCTATGAAAGGTAGATAGATAGCTAAATAGTTAAATATTGTCTTTTCATACTCCTGCCTCTGAATGACACATATCCCCTCTACCTAAAGCTAATTGATTAGAGCTAAGCATTTTTACCTGCAAAATGTTGGTAAATGTGGAGAACAAATGAACTATTTGGGAACGAACACTCTGTACCATAACTCCTTTAAGATCTACGTAAAGAACTATGATATACAAATTTTACACACTGTTTTATTGTTCTACTTAGTTCTCCTTCAAACTCTAAGTTTGGAGGGTAGATGCTATTGTTCCCAAGGAGTATTTAAGTGAATAAAGTAAAGCTCAAGGTCCTCTTCTAGTAAGTTTTAGAATTCACACATGCACCCCTGCATTGTGATTTCTATGTTAAGAGTCTCTTCTTATATGATATATAGAAGCATGGTTGTATGGGAATACTGTAAAACAGATATTATTCTTTAGAATTAGGAGGAGCTCATTGACTCACTTTTAAGTGTTCCTGATAAGGAAATCAAAGAGTGAAACCAATCACTTTAAAGGACAAATAAATGAAAAATATTTGCATAGATTGACCCATATCGTATGTTTCTTCATGTTCTAATATTATACTTTATAAAAAAAACATCCTTAGGGAAGAAATGGCAAAAATATGCAAGATGCTTATACAATAAATAAAATATTTACATGTAAATATTTGCATTTTAAAAATATTCCAGAAAATTAGTTCTGAGTAAGATGAATCGCTGTCATAATGTGTTTTCAGAATAGACTACAGATATTATGAAGACTCAAGTACATAAATTTGCAAGATAACTTTTTTATGGGTAATTATATTTTGAATGTACATATTGGTTTTTATAGTTCAGCTCACTAAGTGTGTATATACACCCAACACCGAGTGTACTTTTTTAATAAAAGGAATGATCTTTAGAATATAGTTTTGGTTGGGGTGCCTGAATGGCTCAGTCAATTAAGCATATGACTCTTGGTTTTGGCTCAGGTCATGATCTCAGGGTCATGGTGAGATCGAGCCCCACGTGGGGCTCTCTGCTCAGTCTGGAGTATGCTCAAGATTCTTTCCCCTCTCTCTTCCCTCCCCCTCTGCTCCATCCCCTTGTGCACTCAATTTCTAAAAAAAAGAAAGAAAAGAAAGAAAGAAAGAAAGAAGGAAGGAAGAAAGAAAGAAAGAAAGAAAGGAAGAAAGAAAGAAAGAAGGAAGGAAGGAAGGAAGGAAGGAAGGAAGGAAGAAAGAAAGAAAGAAAAGAAAGAAAAAGGAAGGAAGGAAGAAAGAAAGAAAGACTATAGCTTTGGTTTCATCAGGTCAGATTTAAAAAATTGAAAGTTTGCATAAAATTATATCTCATGTCTTAATTATGGCAATCACTATTTCAGATATTTTAAATGTTATTAAAATGTATTGTACTAAATAATATGCTAGAAAATACAACTTGCGGTTGAATATCATGTCTGATTCATTTCAAAATCATTGATATCCAATCCACCTATATCACTCATACAGAGTAGAAACTAAAAGTAACCACATTTACATCCTCAACCAAAAACTCTCCAAGATTTCATGATACCAACTGATTTTTATACACCCATACATCGTAGCCTATTTTATAGCTTCTCCAATGGAGAGTTTTAGTTGAGATCACCATTTGAAAATAGTCTGTATTAAGTCAGGCTTCCTCTTGCCCCCAACGCACCACCCCTCCCCAGGAAATAGTTCTGTTTAAGCCTAGATGTGGTACCATCATTGAGGTTTTAATTTAGGAACACCTTAATCAAAGTGGTACTTAATTACTGCTGACTCTTGAAGTTAACTCCTCTATGATATTTTCTCTTCCCATATAAAAGCCATGGTCTTGTAAGATTTCTAGTAGGTTTGTGCCTATCCTATAATTTTTGCCTCCCCTTCTTTTTACATGCTATTGTCTGTAACTGACACAAACATGTAGTCAGAAACAAAACTAGCAACTGGCTCTCTACAATTTACCATTGCCAGAGAGTTCAGTAATGTATATTTGAGCCCTGTCCTCAATTTTACCAACACGCTCAGCTCCTGAGTGTCACATATTGCTAAAAGTGCCTTGGGGGAAAAGTTATAATGACTGCAAATTGACATATTTTTCATAAATAACCCAGGGAATTTCATTCTACTGGTATAATGCACACTCTCACTCCTAAAAATGAAAATGTCCACTGCACTTTATTCGCCCACCCCTATGAACACATCTAAATCTGTGATGACAACTACTACAGCAATCATAGAATTTGCATTTGGCTTATGTCACACATGAATCAGCGTAGGTATTGCATAATCATTGTTCTTTCACAGCGTGACCATTTTGTGAATATCTTACCACTAAATACCAGACCTTAGAATTCTACTTGGTACATAACAGGCACTCAGTAAAAATATGTTGACTGAAAACATAAAAGAATGAAGAGTTGAAGTCTAATTTCAGCATATTGAAAAAGAAAAGTCACCCATAACACAGAATTATCAAAACAATGTAATACTCCAAGATATATCACTCATTAACTATATGAATCTAAACAACAACTTGATGTGATTGCATAATACCTCACACAATACTGATGTGAGTATTAAGTAAATGATGCATCCCAATCACCTAGCTTCTGCCTGATGCACTGGAAGAATTCAATACATGTTGAAAGCAAACAATAGAGGGTACCAACAAAAAATTTTTTTAAATAAAATATAGATTTTAGAGATTCCTTTGGAAAGGATCACAGGAACAAGAAGGAGGATAATTGTTCTGAAAATAAAGGTTGTTTGACGACACTGTTCAATACCCATAGAGAGGGCAACCAAGGAATGAAGCTGACACGTAAAGCAAATTAGAAATGACTTGACCTTTTATAATCTCCCTATTGATCTCACTGCCATCAGTGACATCTCTTCCTTTCATCTATATCATTGCTAGAGTTAGATTTCTGAAATGAAAATCTTCATATATCCGTACAATGCTGACATTTTTCAATAGTTCTTATAAGCTACAGGGTGGAGTCCAGTCTCATTAACACTGGGTGTAAGTCCATTATCAGAACCCTGCCAGCCATTTCCATAAAATCTCTTACCATGTGCCCCCATCAATTGGGGGAGAGCAGAAGCATATTTCTAGTTGTTCTCTGCCTGTGTCAAGTGATTTCATGCTCTGTGCTCTGGTTTATAAGTGTCTGGAACCCCTTTAAGTACCTCTTCTAACTAGCAGACTCTTTTTTATCATTACCAATCTTATTTAGAGATCACTGACTCTTTGCATAATTTCCTGACTCTCTAGACATATTTTTTTACATCCTTCTCCTTCTAATCATTCAAATTACTTCTACTATGGCAGGAGTCCAGTAATAATTATTTGTTTACTTATGTTCCAATGTACTTCAGTGCAAGCCATCTCTAGGCAGGCAGTGTATATTTCTTCTTGTTGACCTGGGATACAAAATGACTGCCAAAAAAGGTGATATTCAAAAACTGATGAACTAAAATAAAAGCTAACGTATGGCCCTTTACTTGTAATGTTTAAATTAAGTAATGACTCACTAGTATTTGCTATTTATGGACACAGGAGAGTTGGAGTCAAAATGGTGTGGCTTGAGTGTCTTGGCTGTATAATAGAAGGTCAAGTTTCTCAAGTGCTTTGGTCTCTATCAGCTCATTTACTACATGGGGATATTTTACCTCACAGTGTTGTTCAATTGATAATGTCCTTAAACAGTGTTATCACACTAATTACACAGTAGGTACTTACTGGATGTTAGTTAGTCCTAACCTACCTTGTGCTTTGCCTCTGTAGTCAACCACTAGTTTTTCGTTGTATTCCTAAAACTCCTTAATACAAAAGGGACTGGATGATATAGAACAGAAAACGAACTGATAATTTTTTCTAAAAAAAATGTTAAACACTACCAAATCTTCTATATTGAGCACAGAATCAGAGAACTCAGCATTTCTGAGACCTCTGAAAACCAGAACATCAGCACTGTAGGCCAATCAGCCTATTCTGTGTGTGCAGGCATTTGTTTTGGAAAGACTCACAATGGGATAATTACCTATTCACTTTAAAAGCCTTGGCTGTAGCTACCACTGAATCAATGTAAGTTAATGTAGCAGATCAAATTTTTTTCTTTTAGTTAGTTTTCTTCTAAAACTGTGAAAGATAATGAGTAATAGAAGATGAAAGTGCAAACATACACTCACATACCTAAAGGAAAATACTTTATCTTCTCACACTAAATATGCAGTAAATGATGCAAAACACAAAATACATTTTGCACAGTATTTCTCCCAGACACCAAATTTAGAAATAAATCCAAGCTATGACTAAGACTATGAATTTAGCTAGATTTTAATGCTAGAATAAGAAACCAACAGTCTGGGAAAATTTCCAACCTTAGCAAACAACCATAAGTAGCTTTCTTTTCTCTCCGAGCTTTTATTTCCGACTACCTCAGAAGCATGCTACCTTCTTCATTCATCCAGAGAGTCATGGTGTTAAACTTCTTGAATTAAAGACATTAGAGACTCTTGAGAAGTCACAGACAATGGATCACTAGAGATTGAAAGAGGAAGAAGAAATTTTCCATCAGAATCTATCATTAACAGCAATATTAAAGTGCATAATCATTCTCTTAATGTTCAACATAAAATAAAATGTAGTATTACCTTTTAAAATTCATTTTGGCATAATGATAGTATGGATTAAGGTATTATCTGTCAGTCTTGGTGATAATAAGTGAAAAGAATGATAGGCAGATTCACTCCCCCCACCAACATATTAAAACAAAAATAAAAACCTTAAAGTAATCTGCCATTAGGAAACATTTACATTTATCTATTCCAACTCATGATTTATTGATTTTATCAATAAATTATTCAGGTCACTCACTGATGATAGAATTGCCCTGTCACACAACTATGGAAACAAACAAGAAGCCTAACCGAAAAAAAAGGTGTCAGTTCCCACAGGTTCAGTTGCTTTGTGAAATAACAAGCATACATAGATGTGATAAAAGTACAATCAATAAAAAATAACATTATTGATGGTCATGAGGCTTTTTTTTACTATAGACAGTGTATCTGAATTATAATCAATAATGCCATCTAATACCAAAATTACCTCAAAGTTGTACATCCAAAATATAAGTAATGAAATGTTGAAAACAATCTTAGTATGCATATATCACCACAAAAAATCAAGGGAAATTCTATTAAAGCTCCAAAACATTAGAAAGGGTATAGAAATCTATAATTTACTAGATTATATATATATATATATATATATAATGGTGATGGTTAACTGGTTCTGAGAAATTTGTTTAAATCTCTCAAACATATTCTACATAAATACTAGAGCATCCCATATGAATATGGAGAAATTATGTAATGCACACCCACATTAACTTGATTAGATAATTGTTCACATTTTTTCCATATTTGTATCTCCTATTTTTGCTAAATGCTTACATACATTATTGACATTACGAAGCTTCACTATGAAATATTTTATGCTTTCCAAATAAATAAGCAATTTTAGTCCTTAAGAGTAATATCCCATTACATCTAAGAAAATTAACAATTATGACCACTTCAAAGTCATTATTCATCAATATAATCTAACACACATTTTATATTCAAGTTCCCAAATTCCTAGTGCTGCTGAAGTAAACCACCAAGTGAGGGTGAAGTTCACTTTATTTATCCCTTGTCAAATTACATTTTTTCTCCCTTGAAACTAGAAATACTGGGTAGTGTGATATTTTCATATTCTGAAAACAATGTATTTACATCAACTTTTCATCTTGTAGCCATAAAATGATGATGTTTTCTAAAGTTTTTTTTTTCTTTTTCCCTTCACATTTATTGCGCTGTACTCTTGTATAAAGAAGAGCTTTCCCACATCAAGTAAAGCTGTATGGTTGCTGTGTGATACAGTATCTCCTTTCACTTCTCTTAATTGACAGGAGTTTCTTTTCTGTAAAATCGTGGTATCATAGCAACTTTTCACATGGTGAAAATTTTTTTTTGTTTGATTATAAGTGGCTTTCTCTCTCTCTTTCGTTTATTATGGCCTCACAGATTTTTACATATTTAATTTTTTCAAAAAATTACAGTAATTGTTCCATTAAAACATTATTGAAGTATAACATGCAGATAGGAAGATGTACATACCAGAAGTACATAACTGGATAAGTTTTCACAAAGTACAACACACCTAACATTCAGATCAAAAAGAGAACCATAGGAGCATTTCAGAAACCTCCCTCATGCCCCTCTCTAGGTAAGTCCCCAAATATCTACCATCACTTTTAAAACCACAGAATAGCATTGTTTGCGAACTTTATGAATATTGAATTTTACATTACGTATTGTTTTGTGTTGGGAGCCTTTCAGCCAACATTGTATTTATGAGATTTATCCATATTGTAGCATATAGTTGTGATGTGTTCATTCTCACTGCTGTAGGCTCCTATTGCATTTTTGAATATGCAGCAATTTATCCATTCTACTGTTCTGGGGGAATGTACAGTTTCCAGATTTGGATTTTTTCAAATAATGTTACTATGAATATTTTTATACATATCTTTTGTTTGATAGATATGTGCTTTTCCCTTGGGTATGCATATATAAAATATAGATAAAGCATTCCACATGTGTGCAAATATTATATACATACATACCAACACTGCTGTCAACAATATATGAGGGTTCTAATGCTACATCCTTGCCAACTCGATATTTTTTCTGCTTTTTTACTTCAGCTATTCTAGTGAATAATCAGTGGGATCACACTGTGGTTTCATTTGTATTTCCCTGATGACTAATAAAAATAAAACATCTTTTCGCATGTTCACTGGTCTTTTGTGTATTCACTTATTTTTGTGTATAATGCTTGTTTGTTATTTCTCCCAGACTATTGTTAGGTTGTCTCTCTTTCTTATGATTTATAGGATATTTGTAGGATTTATCCTGAATAAGAGTCCTTAGTAAGATATAAGTATTGAGAATAACTTCCCTCCAAAACACACAGCCACAGTTCTCCCTTTTCACTATTAAAAGTGTCATACCTTAAAATAATCCATTTTTAAAAGTTTTCCTTAGTTAGTCCTTTTTGTATTTGTTAAAAATATTTTTCCAGGGCGCCTGGGTGGCTCAGTTGGTTGGGCGACTGCCTTCGGCTCAGGTCATGATCCTGGAGTCCCTGGATCGAGTCCCGCATCAGGCTCCCTGCTCGGCAGGGAGCCTGCTTCTCCCTCTGACCCTCCCCCCTCTCATGTGCTCTCTCTCTCTCTCTCATTCTCTCTGGCTCAAATAAATAAATAAAATCTTTAAAAAAAAAAAAAAAAAAAAAAAAAAAAAAAAAATATTTTTCCATTCCAAAGCCATGAAGATGTTCTCCTATGTCTTCTTCCAAAGCTCTATTGTTTTACCATTCACATTTGTTGTGAAATATCTGGAGATGATTTGTCCTTTTATACATGACTGGATTTGCTTTACTAATACTTGGTTTAGGATTTTCTCCTTTTACTTTGTTGTTTTTTTCATTGCTCTTGGGTAACATCTAGAGTGGAATCACTAGGTCAATGTTAATTCTACAAAAAATCTGCCAAAATATTTTCCAGAGTGATTGTGCCATGTGTGTTCTCAAAAGCGTATGACAGTTCTAGTTGCTCCAAATCTTCAATGACATGTTGCATTATAAGTCTTATTAATTTTAGAGATGCTGGTAGATATGCAGTAGTATCTTATTGGTGGTTTTAATTGACATTTCTCAAATAATAATGTCGAGTATCTTTTCATATGTTTGCTATCTGTATAAATTGTCTGTTGACATGTGTATTTAAATCATTGATCCATTTTTTATGAAGTTGTTTTTGTTTTTATAATGGAGCTTTCACAGTATTTTAGATTCTCTGGATGTAACTCTTTTATTATATATGTTTATTATTATTATTCTGTAGATTTCCTTTTCAGAAAATCTTAAATTTGATGAAGTGTAATTTCTCAATGTTTCCTTTTATAATCAGTTCCCTTTTTATCCTACTTAAAACAGTTGCTTGGCACAAAGTCATTAAGATTGTCAGCTTTCCCGATGCCTTTGAATTTATAATTTTTGTAATTGTATAGATTTTTAGTTGTTCTTAGCAGGAACATTGGCTTGCTGCCAAGACTATCTCTTACCCAGAACTAGACTTTATTTTTTGCTGTTCAAATATTCAATTATGTATAAAATTAAATGGGAAGGTTTCTGAAAGAAACAAGTTCTTCATCAATTTCATTATTTATAGTTAAATAGCTTTTATTTGATATCTGAGAATATCTGATTAGCTCTTAGGAAGACATTTGATTGTGCGTTAGACAACTTCAATAGGGCTTGATCTTTCAAACCAAGATGCCCTTATTAACAGTCTAAAACGTGATTTAAGATTTAAGTTTTTCTTCACAGGTTTCCTATAAAATATATGAAGAAAATATTGAAAAATTGAGGAAATATTTCACTAACAAATAAAATGTAGCCATATCAGCAGATATACCAACAATTTCCACCCAGATGCCCAATAGTCACTCTGAACTACAGAAACAAAGATATAGAGATTCCAATCAAATTCTGGAGTTATTTCCTAAAGATTCAAAAAAGATGTTATTCTCACCTCACAGTGAGATATTTCAGAATTCTTCATAGTCTCTATGATAAAGAGAAGGAAAAGATTTTCTTCTTCTTTTTCTTCTTTTAAGTTTATTTATTATTTCTTTTAGTAATCTCTAAACTCATTATGGGGCTCAAACCCATGACCCTAAGATCAAGAGTCGCACACTCTTCAGATTGAGCCAGCCAGGATTCCCTTATCGTTTTTTGACCCAACCATTTGTGCTCTGTATCTCCACTACTCCCCTCTAAAGCTTGGGAAACCACACCTAATTGCAGTATATCAAGATTTATAGCAGTTTAGTAAGAAATAAGCAATTAAAAAATACAGTGTACACTGGTCATGTACATTTTAATTTAAGTTCATTGTAACAATAAGCTTGAGAAAATAATAAGGCAAATAATTTGATATAACATATATAAAATATTTGAGATTGACTTTTTTAAACAATCAGGAATGATTTTACTTTAAAATCAGAAGATTTCAAGATTATAGCATCTAAATAAGAGTCTACCTGATAATTGTTATTAATTTCTTAAATCTGAATTAGGTACACATCTAAATAGACAGTTAATTTAATTTCTGTATAATTTAGATATTCAGGAGATATTGAAGAAATTATGGTTTGTTCTTCTGTATACTTATGTGCAATCCTTTCAGAGAAATGTTCTCAAGGCTTGCAATTATTTCCTACTGTAGGTAATGGTCCTCTGAAAAATCAGGTGAACATTTTGGTAATGTTCCTAGTTCTACCTGTGCTGTAGACCCCGTCAAGAAAAGAATTCTAAGAATTTATAAAAATATATGGACATTTTATATCAATCAGGATTAGGTTCAGGTGCATATAATAATAACAAATTGCATTAACATATTAGGATTTATTCTCTCACATTAAAATAAAAACAAACACCACCAAAGTGGGGGGGGGGGACAATGACAACAACAACAAAATACAAGCAGTCCTGGGATAATACAAAACCTTCGTGAAGTCATTTAACTCTTCTCTCAGCTAGGCTGACTTCCACACAAGGTCACACATGCCATAGATTAATATAACTAGTACAGCCTTCATGTTCTGTTCTTTTAGGAAAAAGGAAGGAGACAGGAAGAAGAGCAAAAGGGCATTTAAACAGGGTGGCAAGCAATTTTAATCAGCCTTCCTGGAAGTTCCACATAGTATTTCTGCTTACAAATCCTTGGCCAGAACTTAGTCTCAAGGTCACACCAAGCTGCAAAGGACGTTGGGAAATACAGGCTAGGATATGTGCCCAGGTAAAAATTGGGGCTCTGTTCCAAAGCAAATGGAAGAAAGTTGATTTGGGGTAAAAAATCATGAGTCAGCCACAGTTTGCCCTTTGCCTGCCCTAATTCATATACACCCTCTTTTCTATAACAGACCACACTTTACCTCTTATGACCCCAAATTCTCCATTTAAGTTACCACTAGACCTTGTTCTGGACTCGTGAAACCTTCCAGATTGGGATCGTCTGTGTCTTCTCATGGTCTTGTAACCTAAAAGCTGAATGAGAACACCTGTGGTTCAAAATTACTCATTTCACATTGACATATTGGACAAGGAACAATAGCTCATTAAAACTCCCGTCTATATGAGGGGTAAATAGGAAATATTTAGTTGTCCCTGTCTCTTGACCAAGAATAAATGTAAGTTACTTGCTTATTCCCTAGCTTTGCACTCTAGAATGCCATTCCTTTGCACGTTATCCTCCATTGCCTTATCAGAACTGGAGTGTGGATTATAACTTTAGCAGGTGCACCGCACCAAGACAAGCTTCTGTGGGTCAGGATTGGAATTTCATTGACAATAAAGTTCCTTCAAAAAATTGGTAAACTTGGGCTCTGTATTATTTTTGTCAATATGTGTTGGAATAATTATAAGCAAACACTTTATTGGGCTGTAATTTGTAAGCTTGAGGTCTCAGATCTTTGCTTCCTTGTTTTAATGTGCTTCCTATCCATCTCTCATAACTTTATGGTCAATAACACAAAGCCTTCTGGAAGGAATTAAATAATTCCTTTAATGGGAAAGGAATATATGCACACACACACACACATACATATTTATTTATTTATAGAATTATAGGTGTCCTTTAGTGGAAGTGATTCCTGGTCTACTATATAGCCAGAAAAGAAAATCTTCATTTTATATTGTATATAATAGCTCATTAAGGGGCGCCTGGGTGGCTCTGTCGTTAAGCATCTGCCTTCGGCTCAGGTCATGATCCCAGAGTCCTGGGATCGAGTCCCACATTGGGCTCCCTGCTCCACGGGAAGCCTGCTTCTCCCTCTCCCACGCCCCCTGCTTGTGTTCCCTCTCTCGCTGTGTCTCTCTCTGTCACATAAATAAATAAAAATCTTTAGATAAAAAAAATAGCTCATTAAAACTCCCTTCTATATAATATTGTTACTTTTATGTTAACCAATGTGGAAATTGATCTCTATTGATCACAAAATATACACATAGTTATTTATCTACACATCAGTCTTTTCACTTGGACTCTGGGTTATGCTAGGTCTAACCCCTGACCCAGTACTGCAAGTGTCTAATACATGCTTGTGGATAATGAAGTTTATTTCTTAAGAACTTAACACATGTAAATTAGGTCTATCTTTTTTTTTATTGGGATAAAATTAAACTTTGGATTACTTCTGTCTGAGCCAATAATTTTTCCAATAGGCTATCATAAGTTTGGTATTTTATGAATTGATGTGTATGTATTGGCTTTTGGTTTGCTTTGGACGGACTAGAATGCCTTTTTTAAAATTTTTTTTTCAGGAACAAAACCCACAGCTCTTTAGGGGTTTGAGGACATCCATTAGCCTTTATCTGCCAGTTAATTACTCTTCACATTAAACTGCTGCTCTTCCTGGGATGCTTAATCAAACTGAACCAAATCTTTTGGGGTTTGCTCATTTATAATCATAAGATCACACAAAGGTGAATGACTGGTGCAAGGTAATTTTCAAACAGATTTGAGGATCATAAATGGTTTCATGGGAAAATTGTCAACAGCCTATGCTTTCAGAGTTCCCGAAGTTCACTTAAAATTTCCAGGAAACATATGAATTCTCTCTTTATGTTTCCCTTTAAGATATTTCTAAAGAACTTTTATTTTTTTTATTTTTCTAAGGAACTTTTAAAAGGGAAGAACCAATCTTTTCAGTTTTTAACATGATAGACACAAACAAAAACAAACAAAAAACAACTCAAAAAACAAAACCACCCATACATACAAAAAAGCCCCACAAAACAAAACAAAAAATAAAGCTGGATAAAACATCAAAAAAAAGTTTCATCAAACAAATGGATTTCTACCTAAAAAATTTATTTTGTATAGAATGCCTTTCTTCTCTTATCTGTGCTATGTAAATATCATTGCTGATTAACAGGCATGGTGGTTAATAGATTAGGATTAAAACAGTGAATTTAAATAAATCATGTGAAAGTTTACTTAACTTGTGATATACTTCATGTAATTTCTTAACTCAGGTTATATTAGATATTATATGTTTCATCATCAATCTACTTTCCAATGCCTAAAAAATTCCACTGTATCTAAATTCGTATTGAAAAAACTAAAAACAAACAAACAAACAAACCTATTTAATGGAGGGAACATTTTAATAATGTGCTGCATGCTTTTGAGTATGTAATTGTGAAAGTAAAAATAATTTGAAGTTTAAATTTTGTTTGGGAAGTCAACAACATAATATAAAAAATCCTTAGAAATTAAATTTTAAAACAAAAGTATATGTTCTTAGTTACATATCACTGATGGCATAGATTTATTTTCTGGACCTTCTACAATTTACCATTAGGCTTTTCCATTGTATCTGGTAACCTGATTTAACATTAAATAGTTTTTGCTGTCATTTTGAGCAAAACAACATCTTCAAATTATTAGTTTGATTTTCTTTTATTATACTTAATTAGAAATTTAGTCTGTGTTATTTCTCTTTATTTACACCTAGAGTTGTTTTTTATCTATTTATTTTTCTTTTCTGTGCATCTATTCAAGCATAGCAAAAAAAATGGAGGAGTGACACAAGGTCATAATATTGGTAACACGATCAACTAGAGGAAGTACTGCTACTCAGATACACACACATACACAGACATGTTTCTTCTTGCTCCCCACTGTTTCTCAACTGTGATATTTTCAAAATCAGGTTTTCTGAGTTTGTACAGCTGTGTTATATAGGCCAAACTCATTCTGTGTGTGTATGTGATGAGAGGAGACCATTTAAAGTCAGTAGACTAAGTTGACTGCATGATTGATTTTTATACTTGCATAAAATTCTATTATGCTTATTAAATAAAATAAAACAGAAGTAGACTTTTAAGATAAATAAAATATCTTCAAATAAAACCAGATGAATACAAACCAAAGAAGGTATTGTCAGGAGGACTGTAATTTATATCTCAGGTTAGATGATTTTATCATATCTGTAGCAGATATTAGAATTTTGGAGAAATTAAAGAATAATTTTTGAAAGAGAAATGTATAAAACGTTGAAGTATTTATGAGCTTTTTCATTCAACTATCAATTTAATAAGCATTTGTTTGGAGTATATTATGAATGCTGTTAGGAATCGGGGATTCCTTGGGACCTTATAACAGCCCTGCCTTCAATGGTACCTGTTGTCTAGTTGGGAAGCAGGTTAAAAAAAATAATAAAAATTATATATATAATGTTATATATTTTTAAAAATTATGTCATAATAATATAATGACATAAATAAAATGATTATGTCTTCTTAGTGTTCAAAGCACAGAAAACTAGTCCTATAATAGAGAATAATGAATCGGCTATTTGAGGAGATCTGCATTTGGCATCAATGGCTAGACTCTGGTACTCTTGCCACACATAGTCATTGTCTGGGGTTGCCTGGGATCACGTTGTCTCAGCTTGAAAGCTGAGGCACTGAAGCTGAAGACTGTCAGCTAATTTCATTCGTTGCAGCCAAATGGCAATTTGTTTCTTGAACAGAGATCTGAGTGGCATATTTCCATGACTGCTACAAATTAAAAGCTGGATATGAAAGCCTTAGAGCTACTTAGATGCTGAGTAGGATGGAAACAGAAAAGTGTCATTTGGATTTGGCAAAATGGAAGTATTTGATGATTTAAGAGTGATTTAAAAAGAGTGGTGTGTAAGAATTTTTAAGATAGTCTAGAATTCTCATATGCTGAAGAATATATGAGAATTGAAGAAAACTGGAAATAGAATGGTATGAAAGGGAACAAAGAAATTGTGTAGGAGTTAAACTGGTTTATTAGGTGAATAAAGGGCATTTTCAACTTTAAACTTATTTTTATTTTATAAGATAAGAGATGATTAAGAATTTGTGGGTATCAATGGGGCTAACTCAGTAGAGAAGAAATTAATAAAGATGCAGGAGATAAGGTAAATCATCAAAAATACAAAATCCATTAAGATAAGAGAGATAATTAGGCCCAGGACTGAAATGAAGAGAATTGGATTTGGCAAGAGTAGGAATTTTTCTTTCATTATAATGGAAGAAAGAGAAGTTGGGTAGTTTTGCAAGTGAAAACATGGATTTGTTAGTGGAAAGATAATGGAGTTACAGATTTCTGGCTTCTTTTTCTCAATAGATTATGATGGAGAAGAGTCATCATAGAAAGTGGGAAAGCAAGCTTAAGAGTAGAGAATACTTGTTTTTTCAGACAGTGTTAAGTGAAACACATAAAAACTCTGAACACAAGTAACATACGGTTTAGATTTTGCAATCTAAATGAGAGGTGAGAGAGGCAAGGAAATTTTCAAGGGTGACTAAAATGATGAACAATAGATTATAATGAATATTTTTGTGAAGTTCAAAGAATCTTAGTTGTACATGCAGTGGAATAGTCAGATGGAAAGATAGGAGATGGTTGGTGTAAAGGGTAAAACATTCAAAATAGAGATTTCAGAAGTGATTTACTTTCTGGTATAAAATTGGAAATGGCTGACTAAGGTGGTGTAAGCAAAAATTCCACTAGAAATAAATACACCAAGGAACGAAGAAGTCAGGGAACTGATGAGTCACCTTCCAGGATATCAGGAGTAGGCATTAAAATAAAGATTGTTATACAGGAGCTGAAATCTTTAAGAAATGAAGTAAAATGGCTAGAAGATTAGAATGGTAAAGGTCATAGACTGTCAGGAGGAATAGATGGCACCCATATACTTTGAGGAACAGGATTGATTTCTTTTATTTCCTTCCCCTCTCCCTCCTCTGGAAAGAGGTGAAGAAATGGAATGCAAAGTCTAATGGAGAACCAAAAGGTCGCCAACTTCATCTTATATTTGCTTACTGCTCAGTGTCAAGTTCATGAGGTCACTGATATTTGGACAAACTTCAAAAAATGAATAGTGGTAAAAACAAAGAGAGGAAAAATTGTCTCCATCTAGTCTTTATAAGAAAAAAAGATACTCGTGTGGTTTTGCTGAGCCAGCAAATGTTTGAGGTTGTTTAGTCTACATCCTTAATTTCACACAAGAGAAAACCAAAGCTTTTGTACAAATTTACTGATCTTCAAGCTTACACAACTTGTTACTGGTGTTAAAAAACAAAATTCAACCAAGTAAATTTAATCTAATTGACTTTATTCAACTAATCATGAATCGGGCAGTATCCCATCTAACAATGAGAAAGGAGCTCTCAGGAGCTATAAAAAATGGAAGGATTCTATAGCCAGAAGGGGTGGGGCAAAGAAGTTAAAAGAATTGATTAGTTCAGGCAAGAGTATCTTTCCTTAGCGGAAGGCAAGGGGGTCTTTTCATAACTAGTGCTGATCAGGAAATTGAAGACTGCCTGGCTTAAAATTCCCTCCTGGGTGAGGCTGAAACTGCAATTAGTCAGGTATTAAATCTTGGTGGGGTTTAGCAAAAGTGCCTCTAATCTGGACTTGTTTCTCTTTAACACCAGCAAAGGCTGGATTAACTCTAGGTTATACATTTTCCCCTAGTTTTATTCTACTATCAGAAGGATTTTCAGGAGATGGAACATGTACTAGATTAATTGTAGGACATACTGTAAAGTGTATTTCCCTCATAAATACATGAAAGGCAGGAAGTAATTCTCTTTTGGTGTAAAGAGTACTTAGGATTCTTGTCCATAAGGATTCTTGACAATGAGAAATAGTGACAGCTCTAGCATGCAACCTTTCATCTGAACAAAAGCAATTCTTTAAATTCTAAAATTCCCTGGCATTTACACAATTTGATGCTAGGAAAGCAACTGTATCACCAACATGTCATTAATATAACTTCAAGGAGAGTATCCTTGCAACTGGTTGTTTAACGGTTTTATTCCTACCTGAAAAGGTTCTTTGCCTTGATGAAAGTAATGGGGAAGAAAACACTGTTCTTCTTTGTGGTTTAGAGACTGATCACAGCATTGCTACATCTATAAATAATCTTCTAGGAGAGTCCTAGAAGTCCTGCACAAGTCCACTGTCACAGTTTATTGGCTAATCAGCAAAGAATTGAAATCTTGATTGGCTTTATTTGTTGGCTGATTGAAACACTGAGATAGGAAGTAGTGGACAGATTAATTAATTTGTGCTGGGGAATCCAAAGTTAATCTAAAGAACGCTGTCACTTTGATTGATCGCTGTGTGAGAGAAGAAGTCTTTAAAAACCACCATGAATCGTCACTCAGTGGGCACATAAATTCAAGGTTTTGTCTATTTAACTGATTGAATTCCACTGAACTATACTGAATACTAATGTTTCTGTGTGCATAACAATTACGTTTTAAAGGTGGCCTACACATGACAGAGAAGAATGAACAAAGGATATGAACAAAAACAAACAAGTGCTTTCTTAAACACTATCATGTTCAAGAAATATGAATTTCTACTTTTCTAGCAAATTATTTACTTACATACATTTTTTGTGAGATGTTTTAACCTGATTGTCAAAATAATTGATTTTATAAATCTATAGTATATTCTAATTATTTTTGTCTAAGAACCAGAGTAAGTTTTCATGCTTACACAACCTTTGAGAAAAGCAATATTCTTTCAGGCTCCCATTTGGACACATATTAGGTTACCCATTCAGTTTTGTTGTTGTTGTTTTAGTTTGATATTCTATATATTTCATTTTGGATAGTTTGTATTGCTATGTTGTCAATTCACTATCATTTTCTCGTGTACTATCTAATCTGCAAATAATCCCACCCAATGTGCTTTTCAGATCAATTATTTTAGTTTTCAATTCTGGAAGTTCAATTTGTATTTTTTCTTTTCAATCTTCCATGTCTTTACATAATATCTCTTTGACAATATGGCATACAGTTGCAATGACTATCTAATGTCCTTTTCTGCTAATTCTAACATCTATGTCAGTTCTAGGTAGGTTTCAACTAATTGTTTCTTCTCCTCATTCTTTTCCTGTTTCTTTGGGCTACTCTTCCATGGATACCAAGCATTGTAAATTGAACCTTGTTGGAAACTGGATACTTATGTATTTCATGTATATATAATTATATATATATAGTTACATATATATAGTTATGTATTTATAGTATATTTTAGTATAGTTTATAGTATACTTTATTTTAGCTATATGTATATTACCTTTTGTTCTGGGATGCACTAAATTTATTTGTTTAAAAAAAAAAGTAAGTTGATTTGTTAGGCAAGACCAGAGCATCATTTATTTATTTTTAAATTTTATTTTATTATGTTATGTTAGTCACCATACATTACATCATTAGTTTTTGATGTAGTGTTCCATGATTCATTGTTTGCATATAACACCCAGTGCTCCATGCAATATGTGCCCTCCTTAACACCCATTACCAGGCTAACCCATCCCCCCACACCCCGTCCCCTCTAAAGCCCTCAGTTTGTTTCTCAGAGTCCATAGTCTCTCATGGTTTGTCTACCCCTCCGATTTCCCCCCTTCATTTTTCCCTTCCTACTATCTTCTTCTTCTTCTTCTTCTTCTTCTTCTTCTTCTTCTTCTTCTTCTTCTTAACATATAATGTATTATTTGTTTCAAAGGTACAGGTCTATAGTTTATCAGTCTTATACAATTCACAGCGCTCACCATAGTATATACCCTCCCCAATGTCAATCACCCAGCCACCCCATCCCTTCCACCCTCTACCACTCCAGCAACCCTCAGTTTTTTCCTGAGATTAAGAGTCTCTTAAGGTTTGTCTCCCTCTCTGGTTTCATTTGGTCTCATTTTTCCCTCCCTTCCCCTATGATCCTCTCTTGTTTCTCAACTTCCTCATATCAATGAGATCATATGATACTTGTCTTTCTCTGATTGACTTATTTCGCTCAGCATAATACCCTCCAGTTTCATCCGCGTCATTGCAAATGGCAAGATTTCATTGTGGTTTTTTTTTGATGGCTGCATAATATTCCATTGTATATATACACCACATGTTCTTTATCCATTCATCTGTTGATGGACATCTTGGCCCTTTCCATAGTTTGGTTTTTGCAGACATTGCTGCCATAAACATTGGGGTGCACATACCACTTCGGATCACTACATTTGTATCTTTGGGGTAAATACCCAGTAGTACAATTGCTGGGTCGTAGGGTAGCTTTATTTTCAACTTTTTGAGGAACCTCCATGCTGTTTTCCAGAGTGGCTGCACCAGCTTGCATTCCCACCAACATTGTAGGAGGGTTCCCCTTTCTCCTCATCCTTGCCAACATCTGTCGTTTCCTGACTTGTTAATTTTAGCTGTTCTGACTGGTGTGAGGTGGTATCCCATTGAGGTTTTGATTTGTATTTCCCTGATGCTGAGTGATGTTGAACACTTTTTCATGTGTCTGTTGGCCATTTGTATGTATTCTTTGCAGAAATGTCTGTTCATGTCTTCTGCCCATTTCTTGATTGGATTATTTGTTCCCCAGGGGAACTCTCTCTACTTGGAGGCCTGGAATATTGAAACACGTAGTTATTTTTTTTTTCTTGCATTTTCTTTTAACAAAGAAGAAAAAGAGAAACATCACTGAAGTAGAAACAAATTCATTACACAGCAAGTGAGTGGAAACTCTGAGACAACTCAAATTTATACCTTTCTGAGCTCTAAATTATTCCATGCAAAAGGTTTCACTCTAGTCCTCAGAGACATTTAAAAAAAAGCAAACAAACAGCAAAAACAAGGAAGGTAATAAAGACTTCTACATTATTGTGCTATAAATACTGAAACTATGTTTCCAAATGTGACAAGAAATATTAGGAGCGATTGCAGATGCAAAATGGAGCAAGTGTAATACTCTTTCCTCAGAGGCACCGATAAAAAAAGACTATTATAAAGCACTACAAAATAATTTCTTTATCCAAAAGCTCTGAAGCAGTTATTAAACCAGCTGTTTTCAAAAGTACACAAATCTGCTAAGTTGCAGTTGGGTAACTGTTAAATGTTAAAGCAATGAATGATCAGCATGGAGCAGATGGTCTGGGAATGGGTGAGAAAATGGCAATGTTAATACCACCAGACTGAGATGTTCAGTTGTGCTGTGGTATGCGCAGACTGGGTGAATAATGAAGGATCTGTAATAATTGTGCAAATCCCAACATTATTAAATCGATTCAGCTGGGGTTTCTTAATATATGTGAAGCACTTCACGTACTTGGAGAAATACCTCCTCTTTGGCTAAAGCTGTTCTCATGAACTCATACTGCTTTATTTGCAGTGACCTCGGTGTTCCTGTTAAGTAATGAGTGGAATAAAAATTAGATATCCACTTTCAATCTAAGTACTAGAAAGGAGGGAAAATGTTAAGAAAAGTGTCAAAGTATGAACATTGCGTGAGACTGGCCGATGGCGTTAATTTACCTATCAAGTTCAGTTAGTGTTTATTTTAGACTATTTAAGAGTTTATAATTAGATTTGCACTTTGGGGGTTTGAGCAAGTTGCCTTTTCCTAGGCAATGTTTATTTTACCTGTAAGGGAAAAAAATTCCATATTAACATATCTTCTGGTTTTTCCTTTAACTTGGGCATTTCCAGATTTTTACCACAATATCACCTCAGGGGATTGTGGGAAATGGTTTCTGGGAAGCACAACACGTCTTTAGCAGTTTGTCTCAACCTGGGATCTACTAATAATTGTTTGGGGGGCTGTCCTTTACAGTGTAGAACGTTTACAATATCTCTGCCCTTGGCCCACTAGATGCCAGTAGCAGCCTTCCCCCCAAATAGTGACAACTAAAAAAAAAAAAAAAAAAAAAGTTATCCAGACATTATCAAATGTCCCCTGGGGAGCAAAACCAACCCCATCTCCCATTCCTTATAGAGAACCACTGGTCTATAGAAAAGCCAAAGGAGAATGTGGTTCATTACCTCTGGTGGAAAAAAAAAATGAAAAAAAAATGAAAATGTCAACAAAGATTTGAAAGTTTTAGCTGAACTGGGCTTTAAGTAAAATTTTGGTAGATAGAATCCCATGACAAGGCTAAAATTCTCAATTCTATGAATGTGAGCTGTGTGGTACTCCTAAATGTTGGGAATGAAATGAGGTTCAGAAATAAGTGAGAAAAAAGAATATGCAAGCGAGGTTTTATAAATATTTTTTGAGCAGAAATGTCCATCAAGACATTATTAAAAATAAAGGAATTTGAAGTCAAGTAGATTTGAGGTATGCTGCATATCATATCTCCACACTGAAAAGTTATTTTGCCCACAAGCATATCAAAGGCTCTAAAATATCTTGCAACTAACAAAACAAAGTGAAAAAAACTTCAGCATTTACCTTTGGAGTATAAATGGGTATATGTATGAGTGTATAATAGGTAACTTCTCACAGAAATAGTAGTCTCCAGGGCGCCTGGGTGGCTCAGTCGGTTAAGCGTCTGCCTTCGGCTCAGGTCATGATCCCAGGGTCCTGGGATCGAGCCCCGCATCGGGCTCCCTGCTCCGCGGGAAGCCTGCTTCTCCCTCTCCCACTCCCCCTACTTGTGTTCCCTCTCTCGCTGTGTCTCTCTCTGTCAAATAAATAAATAAAAAATCTTTAAAAAAAAAAAAACGAAATAGTAGTCTCCACTAATTTTAAGCAGTCAAAGGGAAGTCACAAACCCTATCAGATCTACATCCTAAAAGCCATACAACTTATAAGATAGCCGATCATCTCTGTGTAGAGCCAACCTTTTGCTATTTTAGATGTCGTAAGGAATTGGAAAGTTGAGAGAAGGTGTTTGTAGTGGGAGGTTGGAGGTTGACTCTAGTCAGATTCACTGACACCAGCAAGAACTGACACGCCATAAAGACTAATTTTTAACTCTGGAGACCAAAGAACTATAGTAAACATTAAACAAAAATAAAGTTTATAGCAATTGAGAATAGGTACAAATAAATTTGCAAGTAGGTAGGCTATTTATTCCAATGCTAATAGTTATTAGGTCAGCCACTGTGATCATAACATGAGCATATTCAATGAAGAACTGATTATTTTTTTAAAATATTCCATTTAGTCTAAGCACTGTGCTTTATCTCTGTCATGTCATATCTTTCATGGTTTTCAGATATTGTAAAAATCTATTCATGCAAATCCTAAGCAAAAAAGGTAAGGAATTTGTTAATCATGAAAAGATTGCAGGATTTCCTGAAATCTAGTTTAGTGATTTTGGAGAACTAATACAATCAATTAACTTAAAAGTTAATAGTTTGCAGTTTAAATTTGAGGAAATCCCACAGGGAAAAAAAAATGGAGAGAAAGGAGAATAAAAGTAGAGAAGCATTCTGACAAATGTATCATCAGATTTGTAGAGCTCCCAAAAAGAAACAGAGAAAAACTGGAGGGAAGGGAATTATTAAAGAAATAACATAAGAAAATTCTTGAGAAAAAATAAAAGTTGGTAGAACCATGAATTCTCTACTATAATGTGTAAAGAAAAGATCCATACCACTACATTATCATGAAATTAAAATACCATAAATTAAGAGACAATCCTAAAAGTTTATATAAAGGTAAGAGTGAGACTCCCATTTAAGTTCAAAATTCAGTGTAGATTCCATAAAAAAAACACTATCAAAAAAAAATTTCAGTCTAGAATTCTAAATCCAACCAAATGATGAATCTAATGTAAGGTTAAAATAAAGACATTTCAGGCACACAAATGAAAACTATTTTTCATAAATGCCTTTTCAATAATCTACTGTAAGATATTTGCTCTTAAAATAAGATCGTAATCCTAAAATTACATAAGATCCCAAAACAGGAGCTCAAACTTCAGAAAGAGGTGAGAGAGATTCCCAGGACAGTATTGATGGGGAGTCCAAGAATGCTAGCCAAAATTAGGACCTAGAGATCTAGAAGTTCTTTTTTTTTTTTCCCCTAAGATTGTATTTATTTATTTGACACAGAGAGACACACAGAGAGAAGGTACACAAGCAGGGGGAGTAGGAGAGGGAGAAGCAGGCTTCCCGCGGAGCAGGGAGCCTGATGCGGGGCTGGATCCCAGGGCTCTGGGATCATGACCCGAACCGAAAGCAGAGGCCTAACGACTGAGCCACCCAGGCGCCCCAAGATCGAGAAGTTCTAAGGAGGTCACAAGAACAGGGCTCCTAAAGGGCTGGTAAAAAAAGAGAAACAATTAAAGAATCAAGGAACTGACAGACTACTTGATTTGTTGGCCAGACAGGGAGATTTATATTTGGGAGATTATATTATATCAAAATTTTGAAATGGAAATACATACAGAAAAAAACAAAAACAAATGCTAATAAAAGAAGCAATTAGTAACTTCAGTGAAACAAGTATTTTTATAAAAAAAGAAATGTGGTGTTAATATGTTGGCAACTGTCTGGAAAAAAGGACATTGCCAAGCATTTTTGGAGGAAAAATAAATTAGTGTACCATTTTCAGTAATCATCAAAATGTAAAATGTGAATAGCTTTTGTCCTAGCAATTCCTCTTCTAAGGAATCTAACATCAAGAAATACTCCAGGGGCGCCTGGGTGGCTCAGTCATTAAGCCTCTGCCTTTGGCTCAGGTCATGATCCCAGGGTCCTGGGATCGAGCCCCGCATCGGGCTCCCTGCTCGGCGGGAAGCCTGCTTCTCTGTCTCCCACTCCCCCTGCTTGTGTTCCCTCTCTTGCTGTGTCTCTGTCAAATAAATAGATAAAATCTTAAAAAAAAAAAAAAAAAGAAATATTCCAGAAATTTCTTTAGTATATGCACAAAGATTTTCATGGTAACAAATTAATAACAGGAGAGAAAGAGGGAGAGAGAGAGAGGGAAAGAGAGAATTTAAATGTATATTAGTAGTATTATGGAATACTGTATATCTATCAGAAAAAGAGACAAAAGGTTTTATGTACTAATATGGGATTATATTCATACTATATTGTAAGTGGAAAAATTACAATTTAATTATCTTATTTCATCTTTGTAAAATAAATATATATGTTCATGCATTACTATGTGTAAAATAAATATATATGTTTATGTATTGCTGTGTGTTTTTATGTGTACAAATGAGTGTTCATGCATGGATGTGTGATCCAGAAGTACACCTACTAAAATATTTTCAGTGATTATCTCTAGGACTTGGAAATGGGAAATGAGACAACTGTCATTTTTATGATTTTTTATATAAATATGTGCTATTTGTCATAAAAACAAAATAAAAAATACAGAAAATAAAGAAGGAATCATACCACAATGTGTCTTTGGTTGTCAACCATTTATTCTACTTTTCTCTCTATATAAGCTTCCTCTTTGAAGTACAGAGGGTGCACAGGGAAATACTTAAATCTAAGACCCATTCAATCTGTTATCTAAAAACTGGACTTCTGGGGTACCTGGGTGACTCAGTTGAGCATTCAACTCTTAGTTTTGGCTCAGATCATGATCTCAGGGTCCTGAGATGGAGTCCCTCCTTGGGCTCCATGCTCAGCATGGGTTCTGCTTGAGATTCTTTCTCTCCCTCTGCCTCTCCCCCAACCCCCCGCTCATGCACTCTCTCTCTCTCAAAATAAATTAATAAAACCTTTAAAAAATCTTTAAAAACTGGATTTATGAGCATATACAAATGCATCTTTAGTATGTAGAGAAAGGATATACAATTAAAGTCCCTGGTGTTTCCACATACGTTAAAAAAGCACATTAAGACACTTGAAATAGCATGATTGGCTATTTAGAGTTTAGGTGATTATATGTTGGAAAACATGTGCATTATCTACTTCTTAACTAATGGACATCATCATCCAGATGGATCTGGCTATAGATAGAAATGTTCTCCTAAGTGGTAGTCAGTGCCTTTGGATAAAATATAAAATCACTCCTTGGTTGAAATTGTTACTCAATTCTGGGCAGCTTCAGGATCTTTCCAAAAAATCTTTGGCAAAAGAGTAGAGTAAGAAATACTTAAGAAAATTATGTTTTGCTTTTTGTTTTCTGTTTTTTATTTAAGTGAAGCTTTTTTGCAGTGTAGAATCTCGAGGCAATGGAATCTGTTATACTGATTTGAAGGCCAAATGTCTGGGGCACCTTTGGAAGGCTACTTTCTATGATTTATAGGATTTTGTTTTGTTTTGTTTTCCACCCAGATTTTAAAATATATATATTTAAGTATATTTAAATATATATATGAATGAATAATGAGGAATACCACAGCATTTAACATATATATGTACATGTAACTATAGCTACATATATTATTACATAATGTATTATTCTACATATTATATTTTATATATATATAAGTAATGAGGTATTCCTTATTTACTAATTCCTCATTTACTATATATTTATATATACTAGTATAAAATATATATACTATATAATATATAAATAATGAGGTAGTCTTTATATACTAATATATATCTGCCAATATATGTATGTGTATATATGTACACACACATATGTTTCCTACTTTGAAATGTGTAAAAATCTGATGGAAAACAAAGTCCTATGAATCACAGAAAGCAGCATTCCAATTTCCCAGTACACACATACACACACACATACCCTGATTACACACACACTGATTCCAAGGCCAACATACATATCAGTATACATACATACATATATGCATATGTATTTATATGTGCATGTGTATTTATACATAAGAATGCCCCTAAGACTTACAGTTTATGTTAATATATTTAGGTAGCTTTTTTTCCTGTTTACTATGTGCCAGACACAATGTGAATCCAGGTTTTGTGGGGCCCAAGGTTTATACAACTTTGGATCAATTTCTATTAAGAAAAACATTATAAAACTTTTGGTATAGAATAAGCAAATGGCCTCAGAAGATGCCTTGTAAGTGGAGCTCAGGCTTCATTAGCGTTTTAGTTAAGTCCCTTCTCACAGGGGCGCCTGGTGGCTCAGTCAGTTAAGCCACTGCCTTCGGCTCAGGTCATGATCCTGGAGTCTGGGGATGGAGTCCTGCATCGGGATCCCTGTTTAGAGGGGGGTCTGCTTCTCCCTCTGACCCTCCCCTCTCTCATGCCTTCTCTCTCTCTCTCTCTCAAATAAATAAATAAAATCTTAAAAAAAAATCCCTCTTACAAATACTAAAGTGATCTACACCTTCTCATCATTCCCTTTTACCAGCCTCCTCTCCAGCTTGGACTACTACAATTGTTCCCTAACTGGTCTCTCTGCTTCCACCCCTGCCCTGGCACTATTCAAACATCTTATAGCAGCAATAAATTTTAATTTTAAAAATTTTTTAATTTAAATTCAAAGTGAGTATGGCATGGTGGCTCCTCAATTAACTTATGATAACCAAACCCCATATCTCACTTGCCAATTCAATCCCTGCCTCCCTCTTGAACCCCACTCTATACCACTCTCCAAACTGTCTATTATGATCCTTCCATACTGTCCTTTCTTGTCATTCCAACATTCCAAGCTTGTTCCCAAGCCTTTGAACCAACTGTCTCTCTTTTCCAGAATGCTTTTCTTTCAGATCTCCTCATAACTAGCTACTTCTGGTCATTCAGATCTCAGTTCAAAGGGCTGCTCCTCAGAGAGGCCTTTCCTGACCATGCACCTCAGACCTGCCTGCCCTGCCCATCATCACCACCATTAGACATTCTCTATTTTCACTTTCTTTTAATTTATTCATAGCAGGTATCACTTTTATATATTTGTTTCTTTGTATACTTATCTATCTCCATACCTGTCATTTAGCAGACACAGGGTAAATATTTGAAATGAATGTCTTTAGTCAATGTGATTATAAGCTGAACTAAACGCAGTCTTTCTCCACCAAGAGTTCATAGTCAAATTCAGATACATTTGATAACATATTCTTATAGTAAAATCTTAAAAATTTACAGGTACTCTATTAGTTTGCAGAGGAGAAAATTTCAGTCTAGGTCTTAGACAGTGAGTATAAATGTGCCAAATAGACTGGAAAAAAAGTGTGTGTATATATAATTGTCACTTTTCTTAGAGAAAAGTGCAATAATATATTAGTATTGACAATTATATATACACACACACACACACACGTGTGAGTATATATATTACATTGTATTATATTCTACTATATTATGTATTAAGGGGTAATAAATGCCATGGAGTGAGATAACATAGGGTAAGGAAGAGTAAACAAAAAAGATGGTTCAGGTGTGCTATTTTATACAAGCTGGTTTTAGAAAGAATATTAGTTTTTTATGGTTGCTGTAACAAATTACTACACTGGTGGTTTAATATAGCACAAATGTATTATCCTACAGTCCTGCAGGTAGAAGTCTGACATGGGTCTCACTGGGCAAAAATCAAGGTGTCAACAGGGCTGAGTTCTTTTTTGGATATTCTATTTTTTACAAAAAGATTTTATTTATTTATTTGTCAGAGAGAGAGAGCAAGAGAGAGACAACAAGAGAGCACACAAGCTGGGGGAACGGCAGGCAGAGGGAGAAGCAGGCTCCCCATTGAGCAAGGAGCCCGATGCAGGACTTGATCCCATGACCTGAGCCAAAGGCAGATGCTTAACCGACTGAGCCACCCAGGCCTCCCTTTTCTGGATATTCTAGAGGGTGATCCGTTCCATTGAAGTTTCCAACTTCTGCAGGCTGCCCTCATTCTTTGGCCGGTGGCTCTCTTCCTCCATCTTGAAAGTCAGCAATGATGGATGAGTTCTTACACTGCATCCTTCTGAATTTCTCTTCTGTCTCTTTCTTTCACTTTAAGGGACCCTGTGATTACACTAGGTTCATGCTGACAATCCAGGATAATCTCCCTATTTTAGGGTTAGCTGACTAGCAACCTTACTTCTGTTTGCAACCTTAATTCTCTTTTGCTATATAATTTAACATATTCACATTTTCTGAAGATTAAAATATGGACATCTTTGGGGGCGATTTTTCTGCCTATCACAGAAGACCTCTTTTATAATGTGACATTTGAATAGTGGACAAAAGGAAGTAAGGGGTAAATCATGTGTTTATTAACAGAAAAAAACATTCCAAGAAAGAGGGAGAGGAAATACAAGAGCTCTGTAGGTGTGTTTGGTCTATTTAAGAAGTAGTAAGGAGGTCAGTATGGCTGGTGTGAGGGATCTAAGGGCAAGTATTAAAAATATGGGCCTAGATAGGTGTGTTTGTGGGACTGCAATCACTGTTAAACAAAGTAAGAACTTTGGATTTCACTCTGAGTGGAATGGGAAATAGTCAAGCGTTTCTGAGCAGAATATCATGACATGACTTTGGTTTTAAATGATATGCAAAAGTTGATGAGATAGCTCAATACACATATATATGGGAATATAGCCAAATTAAAAAAAATTGAATTTGAGGAAAAATACAAACTATAGCCAAAATAAAAGAGTAAAGTATATTGATAAAATAAAATAAAACCCTTTAAGACAATGTAATAGTCATGAAACTGTGTATCAAATATGTACATATATACACATGTATGTATATATCATATATACATATTTCAGACAGTCAGAGAAAAATATACAATCCACAGTAATTGTGGGAAACTGACATATTTTCAATGTTGACAGTAAAATTTTGTTGACAGTAAAAATTTAAGATACTCAAGTTTTCGGTAATACATGCAGTGTAATTTAAAAAGACTGCTGTAATAGATGTTATAATCAGTACATAATAAAAAGGGAATGCACATTTATTTCAAAAACCCACACACATCATAGGAAATAACAAGTGAGCCAAGATAAAAGTATATATAAATCATAGTTATTTAGGATCTGAGTCTGGGGTCTGCCCACTCTCCAAGAGTATCTTTCTTTCATATCATGTAGATGTGAACTGTTTTTAGAAGCAAGCCTCCTTAAAAACCCGAAACCTTTTGTGCTTTGTGTAGTCTTAGTGAAGTCTGAAAAAGTTGCCCTATGGATTTTCCTCATTACATATAATTAAGTTTTATTCTTGAATGACAAACATTATTAAGATGCTTTTAAGGTATTGAGAGCACAGACATCAGTTATACTTTTTTCTGCGGCTCATATGATCAACCTTCAAGCTCCTTTAAGAAGTATAGAAACAGACAGGAACACTTTACCTTCCGGGAGAATATTATTTAGCTTGGTAGTCAAGGCCTAGTCATAAAGAACTAAGCAAGGGCGCCTGGGTGGCTCAGTCGTTAAGCATCTGCCTTCAGCTCAGGTCGTGATCCCGGCGTCCTGAGATGGAGCCCCACGTTGGGCTCCCTGCTGGGGGGGGAAGCCTGCTTCTCCCTCTCCCACTCCCCCTGCTTGTGTTCCCTCTCTCCTCGTCTCTCTCTCTCTGTCAAATAAATAAAATCTTAAAAAAAAAAAAAAGAACTAAGCAAACCATGGGGCATGTATATGTCCTATAGGAGTAATCAGGTATCAACACGTACTGGTTTTCCAAGATGTGCCTCAGTAAAAATGCTTCAGTAGATGAACCAACTATGTGTTCGCACTTCCCCATCTCCAGGTTTTCATGTAGAATGATTGCCATCTATCTTCCCTAACTTGTTAATCTCCATAGCCTTGCTGAGCATTAAGTAAGCAGTTCTCTCTTCTACATTGACTACCTGTATCTTTATAGTATCTTTTTGGCCTGATAATTCTATTCATATTCAGTAAGCCACCCCAGTGGTAGAAGGATCCTTACCCTAAATATTTGACACAGTTTGTCTGAGCTTCCTCTCTGAATATTAGAAGGAAGTCTCATGTTCCCTTTCTTGTCATTATCTTTTGGTGAAAGACTTAAATCATAATAGGGAAATAATTTTAATGAAGAGAATGATTAAAATGATGTGGTAGATTAATCAGAAAGTGCCTGCATGTAATGAATCAATGTTTAACTACAAAGATTTGCCATTGTTGTAAAAATACTCACAGATTCTTCTAAAATAGAGAATATCTTATACATTTGAGAAACCCCAAATTGGTATCAAGTCCTCAAGAATTCAATCAGGGGCAATATTTACTCAGTATATTAAATATACTTTTCTAAATTTCATAGAAATAAATCAATGTTTTCTGTACATTTCTCCTTTTTTTCCTAACACATGAATCCAAATGGTTGTGAAAGATTGTAGTTTTTAGGAATTTAAGTAACATATGCTTTCTGCAGAATGTAAGGTAATAGGATAGAATGTCTACCCTAAAAAAGTTGTGAGAACATTTTGTAGTAATCTAAACTAGTGGTTATTTTCAGATTTGATTTGCATAGTTCTAGGGTGAATTAAAATGACAGAGCAAGAATTACAATAAGGATAAAGTTTACAGATTATAATAAAACAAGACTTATTTAAAAACTTTATTGAAAAAAAATAAAAACCTTGTTGAAAACCAATAATAGTTAAGAAAAATCATAACTTAAAAATATGATACCTATAGTAATTTTTTGGGGGGGAGTAATTATACAGTTTATTTTTGAGTATATTTGAAAATTTTCATAGTTAAAGGTAAAAAAAAAAAAAAGCCAAATACTATATGCATATTTACTTGCTACTAGAAACTAAGGACAAAGGTTTTTGCTTTTGTCTCAGCCTTGATGGAATAAAAGTTCTCAAATGTTTGCATGAAAAGTTGGGGTTTTTTTGTTTTTTCGTTTTGTTTTGTTTTGTTTTGAATTTTATTTTATTATGTTATATTAATCACCATACATTACATCATTAGTTTTTGATGTAGTGTTCCATGATTCATTGTTTGCATATAACACCCAATGCTCCATGCAGTGTGTGCCCTCCTTAATACCCATCACCAGGCTAACCCATCCCCCCACCCCCTCCCCTCTAGAACTCTCAGTTTGTTTCTCGGAGTCCATAGTCTCTCATAGTTCGTCTCCCCCCGCCCCCCGATTTCCCCCTCTTCATTTTTCCCTTCCTACTATCTTTTTTTTAAACATATAATGTATTTTTTTTTAATTTTATTTATTTATCTGACAGAGAGTCAGCGAGAGAGGGAACACAAGCAGGGGGAGTGGGAGAGGGAGAAGCAGGCTTCCCGCTGAGCAGGGAGCCCAATGCGGGGCTCAATCCCATGACCCTGGGATCATGACCTGAGCCGAAGGCAGGCTTAACGACTGAGCCACCCAGGTGCCCCACATATAATGTATTATTTGTTTCAGAAGTACAGGTCTGTGATTCATCAGTCTTACACAATTCACAGCAGTAATTTTTAACTCAAAAATACATACTATTCTCTCTAGTGAAAAAAATTAAAATAAAAATGAGACATCTTTCTCCTTATAAAAGTGACTGCTGTTAAAAATGCGATTTTTTTTAAAGAATTTATTTGAGAGAGAGAGGGAGAGCATGAGTTGGCAGGGCGGCGGCGAGGATAGAGAAGGAGGGCAGGAGAAGGAGAGAATCTCGAGTAGACTCTGCACTCAGCATGGAGCCCTAAACAGGGCTTGATCTCAGCACCCTGAGATAATGACCTGAGCTGAAACCAAGAATTGGATGCTTAACTGACTGAGCCACCCAGGCACCCCTCAAAAATATAATATTTAAACATGGTGAATATATGAGTAAATGTACCCTATTTTTGTATCTAGTAGCATTACAGAAAAGTACAAATTTCCTGTACTAAAATTTGGCTAAGTATATAGAACATCACAAATAATCTCAATTCTAGAAATTTTTTCTAATGAATTAATCAAATATTTCTACCTGGTAGAAATCTGTTAATGAAAAATGAGGAGTAACTGAAATGCTCAACATAAGAGGCTAGTAAGGTACATTCATTGATGAAATTCTATGAAACCATAAAAATGCTATTTGGGATGGATATTTATTTTCAATGTACAGTCTTCATAAAATGTCTATAAATGCCCATTAGCATATATATAACACATAAAATAATGATGTAAACTTGATATCATGCACGGTAGATATCTCTTTAGAAACATTTGATTTCCTTGTTTTATATTTTTGCCTTTGCATATTTTGTAATAGATATTAATTTTATAATCAGGAAAATAACTTTTAAAATGTGTTTTGATTGTAGAGACCCCTGGGTATTAATATCTTCTGACCTGAAAACCATTGTAAACATTCCTAACTATTTTTTTTGCAGGTAGATTATATCCATATTTTTGTGTTCACATTTCTATACATTAGGATTGCTGATAAACTGTTTCATTATCGGGCTCCTGGGTGGCTCAGTTGGTTAAGCGACTGCTTTCGGCTCAGGTCATGATCCTGGAGTCCCTGGATCGAGTCCCGCAGCGGGCTCCCTGCTCGGCAGGGAGCCTGCTTCTCCCTCTGACCCTCCCCCCTCTCATGTGCTCTCTCTCTCTCATTCTCTCTGTCTCAAATAAATAAATAAAATCTTAAAAAAAAAAACAAAACTGTTTCATTATCCTCTATGATGGTGTGGAGATAGCATGTGGATTTTTCTAACCATTTAAACTACATACGAGTAACAATTTTTTTCCTTAAGGTTTAAAACACACAAAAAAATCAGTAGCAAGTTATATAGGCTGCATCTTAACTTCCATATGGATAAACAGACCCTTTAAAATTAATAGATAATAAAATATCGGTATAATTTTACACCTGTTACAAATGATATGAGGTAATTTACGGTCCATGTGAATAAATTCAACAAATATCTAGGGCGGTCACCTGTCCTTCAGTTTCAATAATCTTTCAAGGAAGACTGTGCCACTGGAAAATACTTCCCTACGCTACTCTATATGACACCATTTGAAATTCCTCCTGCTTTCTCAGATATAGCTATGTCTAGAAGTTTGTTTCTTTTGCTAATAACAAAGTTGTGGCGATCCCAACTCAGAGGCAAACCACCCAGTAAAAATATGTCAGTGGACAGGATGCTGGGTGAGCATTAGCAATCTCACTAAATAACAAGTATGCTGTTAAATGATACTACAACTTTAAAAAAGTCAGTTTCTTAAACTTCAAGACAGTCATGTTTTTGAATATGTAGAGCTATGTGAGCCTAAAATTCTCCTTTTAGTGCATAATTAATACCTGATTTTAAAATTAAGTATTAACTTTAACATAGATAAACTTAACAGCTTTTTGTTTGTTTTGTTTCTCCAATATGTCAATCTGATTTTTCTTCTAATCAAAGGACTTTTTTTTAAAGAAAATATTAAACATTTTTTCCAATAATCTGTCTGTGTCTATGTCTTGTTTATTCTTGTGTTTTGTTGTCTGGCTTAGACATTTCAGCTTTTGTTGATTCGAATTCTGTTTTGTCTTTGAAATTGGAAAGTGTCAAGGCCTTTTGCAAATGTTATGGCAATATACAGCAAACAGCAATTTTGGGGGAGAAAAGAATAAAGCACCATTTGGTATTTTAGTGATTATCATAAATGTGCTTGTGCAACATAGCACACTCCAAATCTAATTATTAAATTGAGTAAAAGGATGGAATTCTATGACATTCTATGGTGCTCTGAGCCAAAGTTGAAAGAATAACTATTGTCAGTTGAAGTATCATTTTCTCTTTGTTCCCCTTGCTGATAAATAGCAAAATGAAAAGTGATAAAAAATGAAAAGTGAGTTATCACTTTTCTCTAGTAATGACTCTGTCCCTTTCATCTCAAACTGTAAATGGAAGCTAGTTTATAAAATTAGTGCTCTCAAGCTACTTAGTGTTCTCAAGAAGATGTATAACACTGTTATCAAAGAATACATAAGGAAAAGACTACAGACATATATAATCCTAAATACTAATGAAAAAAAATTAAAATTAAAAAACAACAAGCAGCATACAGATTTTCATTAAAAGAATAATGCCCTTTTGAATAACTAAAAACCCCAAAATGATTCAATATTAAGAAATCATTAATAAAATTTACTGTATACAATGTATGTTTCTGAAAAGAAAAATAATATGGTCATAAATAAAACAAATTAAAAAAATCTATTCTTAGTAAAATAATAATTATTCTTTAAAAACTCATCTATAGGAATAATTACATATGATGGAAATATAAAAGAATAAATAAATATGACAGAGGACATGACTGTACGTAAAAACATATTTGAAATAAATATTACAAATAGAAAATATTAACAATGTGGATATTATCAAAGGAAAGTTGCTGTTTCATTATCTCTACCCACAAAATAAATGCCTCATGACTTCAATGAATTAGGATAAAAGATAACCCAAAATTAATGATTGTTGAACATTTAAAAACATGTAGTTCTGACAAAGAAGTTACTGTCAAATCTTGTAGGAAGTAGTTAATCAGTACTTAATGGATAATATATTACCTTGATTCAAAGTGTAGAAAGACTACTAAAAATTATATATATTAAAATATATAGAGATGTAGAAATACGTATTCAACAAAAAAATAGAAAAAATAAACTCCAAAATCTAAGAACAAAATTTAATGAAATATAAAAATTAATACAATTAGTATAACAAAAGTTACTTTAAAAAAAGTGGTAATAAAATAGACAATAGATAATTGGTCTTGATATCTGACCACTAAGAACTAAAAAGAGAAGTTGCTAATGAAGATTAGTAAGAATGAACATTACATAATTAGAAAACTGGAGATATCATATAGGTAGTTACATAACACTTCTAATTTGCTAATAAGTTTTAAAACTTAAATAAAACTGATAATTAAAAAGAAATTATAGATATTGACTAAATTGAAAAAAGATCTAAAAACATCAAAGAAATTTAATCAGGCTTCAAAAACGTATTTAACTATCTATAGGTTTACAAGCAGATTTCATCAAAACTTCAAGTAAATATTAAATGGTAAAAATATTGTTATAGGGAAATAGGTTAAGAGAGAAATTTCTACAACTATATTCCAATATTAATATAAATGATTTAAAAAGAAAATTTTAAATAGAACAAATATTAATAAAATCGCAAAAATTCTGTTGTAGAAAAAAATCCACATAAATTCTTGTGGCTTAAATGAGATATATTTCTCACATGATGTGTTCATCATCATTCATCTGGTGATCTGCTACACAACTCCTCACTCCAATTCAGATCACGGGAGCAACCGCCATCTCACACCTTCCTAATGACCCTTGTAGAGGAAATAAGAGTTCTAAAGAGTCTTACATTATGAGTTGAGTTTCAAGCATATCATTTCTACACACAAGTGAATTTCCAGAAGAAGCCATATGACTCTATCCAAATATATGTGGGCTCAGAAATACACTCCTATAACATGGTAAGGAAATACATTTGCATACACACGCACACACACACACAAACACACAGACTTAGGAACCCTTAATAAAATAAGTATGTTATTTCTTCTTCAATGATATTCAATCCAATCACTTGCAGAGGATACTGAGGATGATTTTAAAATAAAAAGTTTTAAAAGACTGAACTAGTCTTACTACATATTTGAATATAGTATTAATCTCCAGAAATTTCTAGCAAATAATACAGTATGATATAAATGCAGATAAGGAGAAAAATGAATGGACCAGAATAGAGAGTCCAGAAGTAGATATAAGCAAACAAAGGAAATACGTGAGAAAATAGACTTGACATTTCAAAACAGTGGGTAAAGATAGGGGCTTTTCAATTGTGATGAGACGGTCAGCTTGCCATTTGAGAGCAAAGATTAATGTTTTATCACTCCTTGAAAAATAGACTTCAGATGAATCAAGTATTATACATTTAATTAAATGAAACCATAAAATCATGTAAGCAGTAGAGAAGAAATATTTTTAATAAGAAGTGTTATAGTAAGACACAATGGTTCAAACTCATATAGCCACCCGCTAGTCAAGTGATTTCATACAGCTGAGCTTCTCTAGACCTCATTCTTGCATCTGTAAAATGGACACATCCAAAGTAGCTTCATATAATTTTTGTGAGGATTAAAATAGAAAATTCAATGTACTCTTCATTTACCATAGTATCTGCCACAAAATGCTCGGTAAATGATACTATCATTATTGATGCTATAATAATCATTACATGATTTAAAAGGCATTTGTCACATGTGGCCTAGATTCGATTTGTGGAATTGAATTAGGCACAAGTTCCATGACATCTTTCTTATTAAATAAAAGGTAAGTGAATGGAGTTAGTAGAAGTTTTTTAAAATGTAAAGAGTTTCATTTTATCAATCAGGTCAATGTTCTAAATTAAGCAATTACACATCATTAAATTAGTATTTATGAGATCCAATTAATAATTCATTGCTAACACATTTACTTAAAGTTCTTTGGAGTCACTGTATTTATTCAGTGAAGAGTTAAATAATTTAATTGCTAATCAGTCACAATAAGGGTAATATCACTCTCGTCATTAGAAAGAAGCATTACATGCAAGCAAATTGAGGTCATTCTTGAGGAAAGAACTTCTTGTGTATGGAGATTTTTGAGATTTGGGGATTATTTTTTCTACCACCTCAACCACATAGTGTTTGTTTAAGATAGAGTCTACCAGCCTGTTTTCCTATAGAAAAACTAGAGGATGAAGCCTGGAATAGAAACCCTCAGACCCCTGGAACATTTTGAACATTGTTCCCTGATGAATGCCTTTCTCTGTGATTAAATACTGAAAAACACTAGAAGCTTTATTTTACTGTAATATTTTTCCATGAAGTTCTAAATGCCAGATGCCTTTATAACCTAAAATAAGTAGCTATTTGCCAATGCATCTCATGTTGCAGACTTAGGAACAGAGAATTACCAAATCGGTACATTTGTGATGTATTAAAATTGATTTTTCTTCTGTTGTGTGAGGGCAAACAACAAATTGAAAATAGACAGTTGAAAACATGCCCTAAACCAATGAGTGATTTTAGTTATCTCTTCAAGATTGGTCTTTATTAATTGGGAAGAATAAAATTATGCTTTCATATTTCTTTCACATAACTTTCAGAAAACATAGCAACTTATCATAGTGATTTTCTCTGAAGAAAAAAAAAAGTGCTCAAGGGAATTAAAGGCAATTACATCTTGAACAAGCTGGAAATCAAGGTAGCAAGATTGGGTGAGAAGGACATGCTAGAGCCTAGAATTCGCTCTATATAAAGGACTTAAGTAGGTTCCTAAAGGAAAATATTACATTAGGCAGGCAAAATGTAAGTAAAAGAAGAATGAAGTAATTATTGTGAATGCTTAGCAAAACATACATAAAAGAAGTATAAAGCAACAATGAACAAGTGGTAATTAGGGATACGGAAAGAGGGGATTCATGAAGTAGACAGGGACATAGAACTCAGTTCCTAGAAAGAGCCCGGTATGTATGAATTAGGGCCTCAGTCACGAGGGTCTTAGCTTAAGGTTTCCAGTGTGGGGATTTGAACACAAGGAGGTATGTGTGAGATCCAGGTATTGAATCAGAATTCATCACAGTTAGATGATAAGACGAGACCCTGTGCAGGAACCTTTGAATCCCTCAGGCTGACATTTTCTTAATTAGCTGTGCTTTTAGGCATACTTATTGCTTGGAACATTTAGACACTTTGGGAAGTGCACTGAGGTATGATTATTAAAGTATAATTATAGCACTAAGGCTTTTATGATGTTTTTATACCTTTCTGATGGAAGTGGGTACAGCGATATTCCAAGAAAAGGTGGCTTCAATTGAAGGGAAAGCAGAACTGGGAAGGCAGGGAAATGAGGTAACACAGGCTGGGACAATGACCAAAGAAGAAAGGCGAATCTCAAAATAGAGGCTCATTTTAGTCACATACACAACATCATGTAATATAGTAATGGTAAGATCGTTTACATGACTTGATAGCTCTGAATACATTTCTGAGGGTAAAGAATGAACTGCTTCTCTTTTTAGTGCGTACCTAATTTTCCATTACAGAAATGTGCATATATATGCAAGGAGAGAACACTTTCTTTGCCATGTGTGCCCTTGATTTTCTCTCAAGTCCACTCACGGCTCTTTTATCTGAGAAGCAATTTACCTGAAGGATCTGGATCGCTCATATTCTCAATTTGGATTTTCTGTTTGCAGATCAAAGAGGCAATCTCTAGCTTTGCAAAGGTTTCTTGGTTTATCACCTGATGGACTTTACATTTATTAAATGCTAATCCTCATGAGCTTACAAAGAGCTGAAAACATCATTACTACCATTACACTTCATTCAGCAGCCTGCACAGTTGGTGTTTCATGTAGTCAATGCTGCCCTGGGTGAAGTGGTCAGCTGCTTTGCAACAAAACTCTCACTTCTCCTGATTGAAGTCTGAATGAGAAAGACTGCTACGTAGACTTGATTTCATAACTCTGCCACATCATATAATCCCATATTAAGCAAATAATGGGAATCCTGAATTCAAATTTTAAAACTCTTGATTCCTGGTAATAATGCCAACACCAAAGTACATGTATGATCCAAGAAAAAAAGGAAGAGGGTAGCAGGGGATTTTGGTTGACATTCTGAATTAAAGTAGTGGTTAAATAAGTAAAGATGGGGATCTGAAGATGTTCCTTTTCTGATATACCAGATACATCTCTTTATTAGTTGAGTTGTGTTTTTCTATAATCAACCTATTACTTGGAATTAGTAGACACTTTGGGAAATTCATTGAGGTTCTTTTCCCATTAAATGACATTTACTACACTATATTTATAGCACTAGGGTTCTTCTGATACTTTCATGCCTTTCTGACTCAAAATTCTTTAAAAGGCAATACACTTATGTAGTCATAGTGTTGAAGCTGCGTATGTATATACTAAATTTTTCTTTAAAAGAGAACACCTTCTATATCTTTGTAAACCATTGGATTTGGAGTAGAAATGGCCAGTGACACAGTATCAGTTTGGCATTCTATGTATACTTGTAAAGAATTTAGAAAGGGATAACCTCACCTATAGTACAACTCTTCTGTGAGAGCTGATTGGGTAGTGGTACCAAGAATAAGAGAATGAAGAATATTCGTGAGCTGGTAGCCTAGAAGGAGAAGTGGATGTGGGTCCAGGAAAAAGAAAAGAAAGGAGCTAGGAAGTAACAGAGCATTAAGGGAAAAGGAGAAATTATGTACACAAGCAATATTGTTCATTTTACTATCTTGAGTCTTGAGTCATACTTACCATCTTGTAGTATCTTTCCAGGCTTATGTAAATTATATATATATAGTATCAGTACTATCTCTTTCTGAGGTAGTTTATATATATAGTTAAAATACACTAGTTTATCAGTCTACTGTTAAGACATTTGGATTATTTCTAGTTTAAGGCTATTAGGTATAAAATTGCCACAAACATTTTTTTATAAGGCTTTCTGAGATGGAAGAGATGGAGGAGCAGGAGGAGGAGGAGAAAGAGGAGCGGGAGGGAAGGAAGGAGGGAGAAGGATGAATTGATTGGTAGTACTTTCGCTTAACTGTTAAGTTGGAGGCTTTAAACAAAATCAAGAGCTTGGGAAATATACCTACCATCTTTCAATGGCCTGTTTTTTATTCATGACAAATTAAACTATTTATGTAAAGAAGGATGTGCTTCCTTTTTGACCCTCATATTAACTTTACAACCCAATTCCTACTTACTCCTTGAAAGTTGATGGAATATTGTTTATGTAAACCAAAGTTCAGAAAGCAACTCATAAGTGGGTCTAAATTGCCAAAATAATCTCTAATTATCTGGGAGAATCCAGTTCAGTGTAAAAGGCTATACACACACCTGCATGATGTCCTCTTCTTTCTTTTCCCTGTCTTACTCTTTTTTGATTGTCACATAATTTTAACCTCTCAAAGTTAACTTAGCTATTTTTTTCCTTTACAACATTTTTGAATTATTAAAATCATAGTTGAGTTTATAAAAATATGGAAAATACATATATATAGAGAGAGAGGGAAAGAGAGAGACAGAGACAGAAATTCGCAATCGCATATAACCTCGCCTTACCTCCTACTCCCAACTAGTGATAGCTTTATTTGTATTTTGCTATATTTATAGGTATTTTAAAGGCTGAAAAATATTTTGTTCTATGTATATGTCATATGTATTTAATAGTTTACATTAATTACAACACTGTTGCACTTAAGGATTTTAAGGCTTTACTAGTTTAATCAGTATCTTTAGTTTGTGCTATTTCTGGAAGACCGATTTCTTAAGAGGACGATCACTAGGTCAAAGAATGTGATTGTTTTTAAATTGAAGTCTAACTTGCATACAATCAGGTAAGCAAATTTACGCAGATAGTTCAATAACTTCCTATAGGCATACACTCATGTGAGCACCTCTCAGATCAAAATATATATATTTTTTAAGCACTGAAAAACTGTGTATCTCATTTAATTAATAACCCACCAAAAGATAACAACTCTCTAACTTCAAACACCATGTATAGTTGGTTCTGATTTTGAACTTATACATGGAAAAATCAGTATGCAATATTTGTATCCAGCTTCTTTCACTCAACATTTTGATTTTGAAATTCACCCTTATTATTTAAAGCAATTCATATAGTTTCTCATTCATCTTTTACTGCTGTGTAATATTCCTTTGTGTGAGCATACCCTAGTTTATCAGTCTACTGTTAAGGCATTTGGATTATTTCTAGTTTAAGGCTATTAGGTATAAAATTGCCACAAACATATTTTATAAGGCTTTTGATAGTCAGAAGCCTTCTTTATGTTTTTAAACGCCCAAAAGTGGAGTTGCTAATTCATAAGGTAGGCATATGTTTAGTTATAAAAGACATTGTCAAACAGTTTTCCAAGGTGCTGCCCCAAGAGTTTACAATCCCTCCAGCAGTGTATGAGGCATCCAATTGCTTGTCCTCCTAACTAGCTTGTGTTGTCTGATTGCCATATTGGTATGGTACCCTGGTGGTATTACCATTTAAATTTGCTTTTCTCTGATAATAAATCACATTGAGCACCCTTTCATGTATTCAAAAGCCATTTGGATATCTTCTTTGTGAACCGTCTGATAAAGCCTTTTACTTATCTTTAAAAGGTGGATATTTTGGAGCACCTGGGTGGCTCAGTCAGTTGTGTCCGACTCTTAATTTTGGCTCATGTCATGATCTCAGGGTCATGAGATCAAGCCTCATGTCAGGCTCCATGCTCAGCGGGGAGTCTGCTGGAGATCTTCTCTCTCCCTTGCCCTCTGCCCCTCCCCTCATTCTTTCTCCTTTCAAATAATAAATAAATAAATATCTTATTTATTTATTTATTTATTAAAGATTTTATTTATTTATTTGACAGAGAGAGACACAGCGAGAGAGAGGGAACACAAGCTGGGGGAGTGCGAGAGGGAGAAGCAGGCTTCCCGCCAAGCAGGGAGCCCGATGCAGGGCTCGATCCCAGGACTCTGGGATCATGACCCGAGCTGAAGGCAGACGCTTAACGACTGAGCCACCCAGGCGCCCCAATAAATAAATAAATCTTTTTTTAAAAAGGTGGATATTTTGTCTTTTCCATGTCTTTTTCTTATTTTTTTAGGGATTCCTTATTCATTATGGAATATGAGATATTTGCAAAATATAGGTATTACAAATACCTTTCTCCAGTGTGTGGCTTGCATTGACTGAGAAGCTTCTGGTTCTCTAAGTTCTGAACCCTGAAAACTGTGAGAGATTCAGTTTTCAGTTTTGCTCTTTGGCCAAGGACTCTATGCCATTTCCTAAATTGGTAAATGCCTTGGACAGAAAATCAGACCTTATTCAAGCGAGACTTTCCAAAAATCTGTGTGAATCCAAGATAGATTGTCCTACATTTGTATATATTATCATCTTATTAAATTACTTTTCTTATTCAACCATTTTTTAGGCTAATTTGGTTGATTTTACTAGGCATAAAATTATAGTTTGTAAACAACTCACTTATTATCTGTTTCTAAAAACTATACTTGTTATTTCTTTGACATGTATTATTAAGTTTGCTAGAATTTTCATATCAATATTAAGTAATAGTGGCCAGTAAAAATTTTTATTTTCAATTTAAGGGACATAATTCAATAGTATTTTTTAAGGAAGTACTATTTGTATGAGATCATATTTTTTATCATGTCAACTAAAATATCTTTAAATATCTTTGATAGAAATTTTTAAAAGATAATGTTTTTACAATGTTTTTTTAAAAAGGTTTTTTTTTGTTTTTTTTGTTTTTGTTTTGTTTTGTTTTGTTTTAGAAAAGCATGTGCTCCATTTAGAATGACTCACATATTATAAAAGTGTGAAAATGAAAAGAACAAAATCACTTAATATCCTATATTGGGAAATAACCATCTTTCACAATTGGTAGATATCATTCCAGATATCTCTATATGAATATATATAAATTGAAAGTTAAATGAATGTAGAGAAAAATTTATTTAGGAAAATGGATTCTTAATCTTTCTCTTTTTAATAATTAAAATTAACTGCAATTATAGTTAAATTTAATCAAAGAAATATGAGGGAAAATAAAAGATTGCTGAAGCTTAAATTTTTTTTAAGATTTTATTTATTTATTTGACACAAAGAGAGAGAGAGAGAGAGACAGAGCGACAAGTCGGGGAAACAGCAGAGGGAGAGGGAGAAAGACTCCCCGCTGAGCAAGGAGCCCGATGTGGGGCTTGATTCCAGGACCCTGAGATCATGACCTGAGCCGAAGGCAGCCACTTAACCAACTGAGCCACCCAGGCGCCCCTGAAGCTTAAGTTTTTATATAAGAATAGTATATTCTAAAGTATCCCTCTAAAATTAAGTAACAATCATGAAAAACTATGTTTCAAATGTTAACATAATCTATTATCATCTCAATATAAATATGGAAATCAGTACACTAACTCCACTTAGTCTTACCCTATCACTGGTTTTTCATTTTTTAAATCCTTATTATAACAGCCTGAAGGTTACAAAAAATTAGTGTTAACTTAGTAATTATAATGCCTAAGGTTTAATTTTAATTTTAAACTAAAACAATCCTTACTTTCAGTTATTTTACCATTAGTAAACTGTTTATTCTGACTTCTTATTTTGCTTTATATTTCATGAAGTAGCATTTTAAATATTTAAATTTTTAATCTTTTTTTTAAAGATTTGTCTTTTAAAAGAATTGCATCAAATAGGTACATGTTCATAGCTATAAAAAACAAACAAGCAAATATTACAGAAAAACAAAGAAATGCCAACTATATGCTATCCCATCATCTCCTAGTTTCCCCCTTCAGAGGGATACATTTTTTTATTAATATTATGTTATGTTAATCACCATACATTACATCATTAGTTTCTGATGTAGTGTTCCATGATTCGTTGTTTGCGTATAACACCCAGTGCTCCATGGAGTACGTGTCCTCTTTAATACATTTTTAACATTTATGTGATCACTTTAAACTCACACTAAGGGGCACCTGGGTGGCTCAGTCATTAAGCATCTGCCTTTGGTTCAGGTCATGATCCCAGGGTCCTGGGATTGAGCCCTGCATCAGGCTCCCTGCTCAGCAGGAAGCCTCCTTCTCCCTCTCCCACTCCCCCTGCTTGTGTTCCCTCTCTCGTTGTCTCTCTCTCTGTCAAATAAATAAAAAAAAAACTCACAAAAAATTTTCTGAATATATTGTTATGAAAAAACAAAACTTTATAGATAAGGTGGCATTCCTCTTCGATAATATAAATGCAAAGGAAAAATAGTATTTTAAGTGCTTTGTATGTACTGTATATACACAATTGATTTGCGTATATGCTGTATAATTTTCTAATTTTTTTTTTTTTTTTTTTTTTTTTTTT
>NC_058414.1:42136001-42136334 GCF_002201575.2 Neomonachus schauinslandi | reverse complement strand
GATTTCCCCCCCCTTCATTCTTCCCCTCCTGCTACCTTCTTCTTCTTCCTCTTCTTTTTTTTTTTCTTAACATATATTGCGTTATTTGTTTCAGAGGTACAGATCTGAGATTCAACAGTCTTGCACAATTCACAGCGCTTACCAGAGCACATACCCTCCCCAGTGTCTATCACCCAGTCACCCCATCCTTCCCACCCCACCCCCCACTCCAGCAACCCTCAGTTTGTTTCCTGAGATTAAGAATTCCTCATATCAGTGAGATCATATGATACTTGTCTTTCTCTGATTGACTTATTTCACTCAACATAATACCCTCCAGTTCCATCCACGTCG
>NC_058414.1:42009890-42126001 GCF_002201575.2 Neomonachus schauinslandi | reverse complement strand
CCCCCCCCTAATTTTCTAATTTTATCCATCAATTTACTTTAGGCTTCAATCTTTCTTAGTTTATATGGATTTGTCATTCTTTTAAACTGTTGACTGGTGTTCACTAGAATATATTTATTATAATTTACTATAATTTAATAGCATAGATTTTTTTAGGCTAGTACTTATAACTACTACTGATAATCATAGTGACATTTACTGAGTGCTAACCAAGTATCAGGTTTGGTTCTAAAATCTTTGAATGTATTAAGTTATTTAATCTTTACAAATGTGGTAGTACTGCTATTTATTTCAAATTTACATGTAATAGGTTTATTGAAAAAAGTAGGACTTTAATTAATAATTAAATCTTTAATTGGATGCTATGGAGTACAATTTTAAAACTTTTATTTTACTCTCACTATTTCTTTATATTCCATACCTAAGATTTAATTCTCTACATTCTGAAATAGTCTTTAAAACAAATCCTATGGCTTTTCTTTGTCGCCATTTGGTAATAATTCCCAAGATCACATCTAATAACCAAAACCATTTCAGAAAGTTTGTTGTCTGTTCCCATATAATAGTCAAAACTTCATTTGACACAAAATCGCCTGCATTAGGTTCTGAAGGCGGCTGTAGCAAAGCATCGTAAGCTGGGTTTCATAAGCAGAGGTCTGTTTCTCACAGTTCTGGAGGCTAGAAAGTCAGAGACCAAGGTGTTGGCAGAGCTGGTTCCTTCTGAGAGTTCTGAGGAAGATTCTTTTTCATGCCTCTCCCTCCTAGCTTCTAGTTGGCAATTTTGACATTTTCGGGGCTTGTAGAAGCATCGCCTCAATTTCTGCCTTCATCTCCACATGGTCTTCTTCCTCTGTGTGTCTGTGTCCTGATTTCCCCATTTTATAAGAGCACCAGTCACACTGAATGAGAGAGACCTACCCTGCTCCAGTATGACCTCATCGTAACTTCACTAACTACATCTGGAAAGATCCTATTTCCTTATGAAGTCATATTGTGAGGTAGTAGGGTTAGGATGCCAATTTATGAATTTTAGGGGACACAGTTCAACTTCAAACTCCTCCCCATCCCACTGCCCCATATGCCACTCCCTGCATTCCCTGTCTGTGCCCTACTACAGGCCAGCCTTCTGCTGTGGAAGGGGTGCTGTGGCTTGATCTCTATTTACCCATTTTCCACTTTTATTTACCCTCTCCTCTCTGCCTCTCACTAAGCTGCACATTCAGGACCGAAGGTGGCAGAGGAGGAAGAGAGGACAAGAAGCAAGAATGTTCCTACTTAACTACTCTTGTCCATAGTTGGCAGCTTCATCCTTGGGTTTGGCAGGTGTTTAAAAATAATTAAATCTTTAATTGGATGCTTTGAAGGAACTCTTGGAGATCTGCCATTCCCTCCATCCCTCCCCATTATTAAGAACCTTACCTCAATAGCAGTTTATAAAATCAAGTGTGGAATGGTAGCAGTGGTCAAGGGATATGTTTTCTGTAAAGAGGGTCAAATAATATTAAAGCTAATTAAAGGCTGTCTGCTCTTCATTATCATCATCATACACTGGCAATTGTAAGCAATGTATTTGATAAAATACTTCCTTTTACTCAATCTACATTCTGAACAATTGCTGCCATTATTTTTGGATTTTAATAACATATATGAAAGCTTTAGATTGGCATATTTTTATTATGTTTTTTTAAAACGTTTATTTTATATAGAGAGAGTGCATGTGGGGGGGCAGAGGAAGAGAGAGAGTGAGAGAAAGAGAGAGAGAGAGAGAGAGAAGCAGACTCCCTGCTGAGCACAGAGCCCAACACGGTGCTTGATCTCAAGACCCTGAGATCATGACCTGAGCTGAAATCAAGAGTCTGATGCTTAACCAACCAAGCCACCCAGGTGCCCCATTATTTCTATTTTCATAAACATTGTAGCTTACATGGAAGTTTAATTTGGAGTACAATTATACAGTCATCCCTGTCACACAAGCTTAGCTACATGCATTCATTTTGAGAAAATCTCATAACATTTAGAAATTACTCAAGCTCTCTTTGGGTATAATTTTTATCTCTTACTCCTGTGACTGAGTTTAAACAGTAGATTCAAAATTTCAGTGATACAGCAGTGATTGCAAACATGAGCTTTTACAATTTTGGCATTCTATGTGCCGACTTGGAATTTTTATTTCTATCAACTTTTTGTCTGCAGAGACATTTGAAAGCTGTTAGAATTAAACAATATTGCAATTTCTGGGTTTTTGTTGTTGCTCTGTTGTTGTTAATCTGAATTTTTGGGTCTGCCAAACTCATTTTCATCTTTGAGACTTTTCTTAACTATTTGCATATCTGTTTTCTTGTATGAAAGACAATATTTGAGAATAAAATTCATAAAGAATGTCCTGGATTAACTGTGAGTGAAGATAAATTTACAGATATATATATTTATATATACTCTATTTAACATACATGCTAAGAAGATACATTTTCATAAAATCATTGACAGATTTACAGAAGGCTCAAAAACTGCAGTGTTCTTATTTATTATTGTGACTAATAGTAGATATTTTTTAAAAATACATGAATGTAATTAAAATGTATTCATTCATTACATATTCCCTTTCCATAGGGTAATACTTACTTTGTGTTATTTTTATGTTTTAATGTTTTTACAGGAATGAATACATGCATATATACACAAAAATTCATTAAAAGACAAACACTCACTGGCTACCTTTCCTGGCCATTATCATAATTTGCATAATGCCGCGATTTTTACTGAAAACAATTTTTTTCATTTAGAGATTGGGATTTTAAAATATGATCTGTTCTGAGTGTCAAATATACTAGGTACAGCACTGACACAGTTTACTTAAAGAGGCAATGCATGTCTTTATTTTATTTATGACTTCATCCACAGCTTCTAGATACTTGGTCTTATATACTTTGCTTTGTTTGTTTTGTTTTCCTGGAGCACTATTATTCCTTCAGGTGTTTTTGTTTGACAAAATCTACAATAAAACCAGAGCTATTTAATCTATGTGTGTGCCTGTGTGTGTGTGTGTGTGTGTGTACAACGATTACATTGGATCTATAGAAACATTCATGCATTTTTGTTTGTTTGTTTCACTTATTTTCCCATAAAGCAAGTCCTTGTTTTGAGGTGACATTGTGCTGAATCCTGTGCAAACCTATCTGCAGGATATAGATAAAACAAACAATAAAATGCTGACTCCTTCAATATGGAAGTGATCCTATGTCATTTATCTACTCTCCTATAATAGTTTGTTTTATCAAATATGGTATCATATTGAGATCTAAGTGTTCTTCTCTGTTGTGGGTAGATCAGTGGTGGTAATGGTTGAATCAGACTTAGTGTTGAGCTGTGGGGCACAGACATACCACCATTCCTGTTCCTATGACTACTCTGTTCATGGACTCCTTGTGGAAGCACTGAGGTGGCCAAGGAGAGAAATTAACTCACAATAACTGGATCAGAAACCAAATATAAATGTCTCACCTGTTGTGATGGGGGATATCCAGTGGACTTTGAGAAAGATTCTCACATGTTTTGCTCACTCCCATAGATCTATTTATGTGCCTTCTCCTTAGAACTCATTATACTTAATCCTTTAATCCTGTGCATTCTAGGTCCCTGAAAAAGCAGCCAGGCCATATTCTGCTTCCCAGAACTCAATATACACCCCCACCCCTGAGGCCATAATTCCTTCCAAGGGAAGTCAATAACCAGGAGTATTGCTTGAAGCCCACTGATGATTTGTCTTTACCACTGTCTTTCATCATCACCCTTGACTTGGGGGGATAGGACATCTGTAATCCATTTTTGCCTCACATCAACTTTTAGTTGTCCATCCGTGAACTGGGTCTAATATGGTTCCACCTCCACCAGGCCATAGGCATGAGCTGAGTGTGAGGAAATAGTGCATTAAAGGTAGATAACATGAGGGGCGCCTGGGTGGCTCAGTCAGTTGAGCATCAGACTTGATTTTGGCTCAGGTTGTGATCTCAGGGTCCTGCGATCAAGCCCCGGACCGCTCTGTGCTCAGCGTGGAGTCTGCTTGAGACGCTCTCTCTCTTTCTCCCTCTGCCTCTCTCCCCATTTGCGCTCTCTCATGGGGTGCCTGTGTGGCCCAGTTGGCTGACCACCCAACTCTTGATTTCAGCTCAGGGTCCTGGGTTTAGTCCCGTGTTGGCTCTATGCTCAGCGGGGGTCTGCTTGGGGATTCTCTCTCTTCTCCTTCTGCCCCTCCCCCTGCTCATGCACTCCCTCTCTCAAATAAATAAATCTTTAAAGATAAAATAAAATAAAATAAAGTAAATCTTTAAAATATATATATAGGTACAAGGTGCCTGGGTGGCTCAGTCAGTGAAGCATCCGCCTTCATTCCTAGGGTCATGATCCCAGCGTCCTGGGATTGAGCCCCGTGTGTGTGTGTGGGGGGGGGTGTCCCTGCTCAGCGGGGAGTCTGCTTGTACTTCTCCCTCTGCACCCCTCCCTCATGCTCTCTCTCTCTCAAATAAGTAAATAAAATCTTAAAAAGTAATAATAATAAAATAAAATAAAATAAAGGTAGGTAACATGAGGATCTGGGCTTTCTGTTTGGGTAAACTAACTGTAGTTTCTGGACCTGCTCAGACTCAATTTCAAGTGTGTCATTCTATTGTGAACTGGATTGCTACTCTCAACCAATCTTGTAACTAGGTAGATCTGACAATAACAAATATTTGATAAGCACCTCCACTCTCATAATCACTTAATACCCATGGTAAGTCTCTTGGTCTCTACCCAGTGCCCAGTAGCATTGCCAGGAGCTTCTTTCTGTGCAGTGAATGATTGTCTTCAAAAGACAACATGGCCATGCTCCAGGACCCCAAGGATCCTCACTGTGATTCTGGCATTATGTCTTGACAGAATTTCCACGTATTATCTTTATCAACAATGAACAGATACCTTTAGCAAATAAGATCCACCAGGTTATATGGCTCAAGGGGTAGGGCTAACTGTATAACAACCTGAACCTGGTGCAAACTCTCTCTTGCATTGAGACTCATTAAAAACTGGAAAACTCTGGGTCACTAGAAAAATTAGTTCCAAGTGTATTACAGATTGTACCAAAAATCCAAGAGACCTACTAAGTGTTGCGTCTCCTTCTTGGTAGTAGGAGGTGCAAGGTGCAATTAGCTTGATATTTTTCTTTGAGAGCTTATTCTAGAATACTCTAGACCATTAGACCTCTAAATTTTCCCCATTATGGGAAGCCACTAAATCTTTAGAGGGTTTATCTTCCACTATATGACATTGATAAGTCTTACTAGAACAAACAGGAAAGTGAAATTCCCTCTTACTAGGGTAAAAGTAACATGATGATATTAGTTTAGTGCATTCATTTGATGTTCTTGAGGATGTCCAGACAATCAAGTTCCCGGTGATTATACTGTGAGAGAGACTAAGAAAATTAACTTAGCCATGAGGTAAGATTATTAATGTATAATGCTGATTGTATTAATTAAATGAGAATTTCTACTGATCTCCCTTCCTGATAGGAATTGAAAAAAAGTACATTAACCAAACCAATAGTCCCATACCAACGAAGAGGCTGTATTGGATTTACTCAAGTAAAGAGAAAAATCTGGCATAGCAGCTCCAATTGGGGCTATAGTTTTGTTAACTTTTGAACACCCACTGCCTTCCTCTATAATCTATCTGGTTTTGCAGGGACTGGTGAATTAAAAGTGGATATGCTAAGGGGCACCTGGGTGGCTCAGTCGTTAGGCGTCTGCCTTCGGCTCAGGTCATGATCCCAGGGTCCTGGGATCGAGCCCCACATCGGGCTCCCTGCTCTACGGGAAGCCTGCTTCTCCCTCTCCCACTCCCCCTGCTTGTGTTCCCTCTCTGGCTATGTCTCTGTCAAATAAATAAAATATTAAAAAAAAAAAGTGGATATGCTAAGGACCACTATTGCTGTATCTTTTAAGTTTGAAGGTAGCATTAACTCTGTCATTTCACTCATGATAAAGTGTGGCTACTGATCTACTACTTTGGTCATGGTGTGGTGTGTTATGTGGGTTTCAAAACTTTCACTTGGCCTTTTCTTCCATTATGGCTCTTATTTGAAGGTCATAAAAAGAATATGAAGGTTCTTATTCACTCAGAAGACCAGTTAAATGAACATCTGAACACACTGGACCCATGGGGAAACAGACTTGACTCTGTAATTCTCTATCACATGACTTCCATGTGCCTGCATTCTAAAAGAGGACATGAAAGCACTTAAGATCCTCTGGTGTCTGCTCAGACCATCTAAAACCCTTGAAAAATTTTATTTTTTACCTTCCTTTCTGTACGGTTACTCTGCTAAATGATCATACATCCTTTGTGGGGGAAGATTAGGGAATTTCTACTATATATAGATATTGTGACATAGTGAGATCCCTCACTATGTCAATTGGCTTCAAGGGACTCCAATTTCCTCTGCCATGGATAAGAATGCTTAAGCTCAGTTCTGGGAACTGATTGAAGTATTAAGATTTCCATTTTAAGTTGGTGGCATTAGGCTTCAACTCACATGGCCCTGATATTCTTTTGATTATAAAATTCAAGCAGTACCCTCACTGACTGCTCATTTCTCTTGCCCACAGTACACCATGTGTACTAGTCATTGCCACAGATACTTGTAAGCTATAGTGCTCAATTTTAAGGCTTCTTGAGCCTTCTCAATAGCAAGAACATCTCTTTTACTATGGGCCATTGTATTTTCCAGCTTCATCAAGACATCCCAGGATCATATTAAGGATGACTGCAGGTGATTGCACAAGGATATTAAATGTTAAGAAACCAGAGAGTGTTCTTACATATATCAATGAAATTTTACCATGTTGTATGTTTTGCAACGCACCCCCCACCCCAGCCTCAAGATCTATTTCCAAGCATGTTCACTAATGTGCTGATACATATTAAACAGATCCAACAGATCTTTTGGTAATCAATACCTCTCTTTCTAAAACAAGTAGTACTTGTCCAGGTTGGCCAGATTGAAACTCTTATTTGTTTAAAGGCCAATAAGGAGATTAGATGGAAGCAAATCTTAAGGAGTACAAGTATCATTTGGCAGGGAATTTGCCTGAGGTAATCTGTGAATGTTTCTCAGGTAAAGGAGGCTATTACCTTCTGTCAGGGAGACTCAAAGTCAAAATTGAACATCCAAAGGGTCCGGGGGACTCTGGATGTTCAAGATCGTCCAGCATATCTACTCAGGTGTCTATATCTAGGTGTCAATATCCCTCCCTGCAAGGGCCCTGACCCTGGCACAGGAAACTCGCTGCGGCAGTAAAATAAGCCTTCTCTGCAATTTGATTAGTCTCACAGTCAATTTCTGACCTCCAGTGCAGAAGATCAGGATCCCTTTAGACACAGTTTGTTTTTGTTTTTGTTTTTGTTTTTGTTTTGTTAGACACAGTTATTAGGGGGCACTGGGTTTCACACCATGCTCTGAGTTGGTGATCAGCTGATTTAAGCATGCCATTTTCTTTCCTGAGCACGAAGACGGCACTTTACAACTACCCGACTTCATAGCCTTGTAATTATCATTGCCATTATATCTCTAAAAGGCAAGAGAGACTACATAAGCCAGTTCATGCCCTTCCACTTGTATCCCTTTCCAATTTACCACATGTGGTAAAGTCTTAGTCATAATGATGCTACAGCATCGCAGGAGTTACCCACCATTCCACTTATTTCAAGCAATCAGATCTTTGTTGCCACCTGCTGGGGAATTATCCAATTCCAGAATCTCATCCTGAGTATCTATTTCCTAGGAACTCTTATAACACCAACTTTCTTGGTTCAGATTCCCCCAAAAGATCACAAGGCACGGACTGGAGTGCAAGCAGCTTATTTGGGAGATGCAGAGTATATCAGCAGGATAGTGGAGAAGTGATACAGAAAAGAGAAAGCAGCCAATAATATGCATGCTATTAAGCCAGCTTCCATGGTGGGACAAGAGCTTAATCTTCCCAGGGTGTGGTTCAAACACACATTCCTGCATTATTCTACCCAAGGAGAGAGGAAGCCTGGGTATTTATGTACTAACTCCTGAGAATAATTGGGTACAGGCAGATCCTGGGGGCTGTCAATTTTCCAGCACTTCCAGTCTGTCACAAGTGCACAAGAGGTACTGCCTCATGCACTTTTGGAAAAGGACCTTCCAACAGGCAGTTGGAAGTTGGCAGAAATCGACCGACATGATAAGGTCTAAAGAAAATGGTTGGGACAATGATACTGTCTGCTACCAACAAAACAAACAAACAAACAAACAAAAAACTTTATAATTTGTTATAATTTGCCTTTCACAATTTGGTTTTTAATCCACTTGAGATTGATTTTTGTTTTTTGTGTGATATTTGGAACCAACTGTATTGGGGGTTTATAGTTTGGTTTTTTTTCCCCCCCTTCCTTCCTTGCTTCTTTCTTTCTTCTTTTCTTATGTTCCTTTTGATTTTCAAACAAATAGCTAATTGTCTCAGACACATTTTTGGAAAATTCCATCTTTTCCCCACTCATCTGCAATCTCATCTTCACCACAACCAACTGTCCAACAAAGGCATATATAAGATCCAATATAAATAGGATCCTTTTTAAAACTTTCATGTTCTAATTATTTGTTGCAGTCTCACAAAGTGTCTACTGGTTCTATCAAATATTAGTTTAGTTTCTGACAGACAAATTCTTCTAAATCATTTGTATAGTCTCTTGATTTTTATGCAAATAATGATGTTTTCCTTGAATGGTGATATTTTTGTTTCCTCCTTTCTGATCCTAATTTTTTTTCTTTTTTTACCTGTTTTTCTTGCCTTACTGTGCTGGCTAGAATTTTTTTGGTACTAATGCTGAAGAGAAATGGTGAGAGTGGCCATTGCTTCCTTATTTCTACTCTCAAAGAAAAAGCTTCCTGTTTCACCATTAACCATCACTATTTTCCCCCTTTTAATTCTGGTTTTAACAAATTTTTACTATTTTTCTAACAGTTGACATTTGTTTAAATCATGAATACATGTTGCACATTATCAGAGATATTTCCTACATCTATTTAGATGGTCATGTAGTTTTTGTCCTTTATTTTATGATTGTGAAGAAATGGATTTTCTAATAATATTCGGTCTTATTGGTCATGATGCATTATCTTTGTAATCTTTTTGGTATGTTTAGTGATTCATTTTGCCTTATTTTTTAGTGAAGGGAAGCAGGTTGCTCTCTGTGTTCTGGGTGAGAATAACTTTATATTGTTCTTTTCAGAGTTTGAAATCAAGGCAAAGGAAGATGAAAAGCATGTTCTTATTTTTTCTCTTATCTGAAATTGTTTACATAAATTAGAATTGTTCCTTCAAATTGAGATTTCATTGAAGAAATCATGTTGGTTTGAGTGTTTGTGGAAATATGTATATATTTTTACTACTGCTAGAATTTTTAAAAAATATTTTATGTATTTATTTGACAGAGAGACATAGCGAGAGCAGGAACACAAGCAGAGGGAGTGGGAGAGGGAGAAGCAGGCTTCCCGCTGAGCAGGGAGCCCGATGTAGGGCTGGATCCCAGGACCCTGGGATCATGATCTGAGCCCAAGGCAGACGCTTAAGGACTGAGCCACTCAGGCGCCCCTTTGTTTTTGTTTTAAGATTTTATTTATTTGACAGAGACTCAGTGAGAGACACAGCGAGAGACACAGCGAGAGACACAGCGAGAAACACAGCGAGAGAGGGAACACAAGCAGGGGGCATGGGAGAGGGAGAAGCAGGCTTCCCGTGGAGCAGGGAGCCCGATGTGGGACTCGATCCCAGGACCCTGGGACCATGACCTGAGCCAAAGGCAGACGCTTAATGACTGAGCCACCCAGGCGCCCCACTGCTAGAATTTTTTAAAGGTTTATAGGAGTATACAAGTTCTACTATTTCTTCTTGAATTTTTAAATTATATTTTTCTAGGAATTTTTCATATAAATTTTAAATTTTAATTTATGGCTGTGTTGTTTATAACAGTTCCATAATCTCTTAAAAATTTATTTCTTTTCACTTGAGAATTCTATTTTTTGCTTTTTGTTTTCGATTTTATAACAACTAGAGCATAAGGAGGACTTGAGATGACCAGTTAGTGAATTAATTTGATGCAACAGGCATTTGAGATGGGTCCATCAGGGCGCCTGGGTGGCTCAGTTGGTGAAGAGATGGGTCAATCCTGTACTCTGTACTGGAGGCACAGGTGATGGGAAAAGAGAGGGCCTTACAGAAGCTGAGAATGCTTTCATTATGTCAGAAAGGCCCAGAACTGTATAATGCTTGAATCTAAGAAGGTATTGGAACTCTAAAATGTCTGGCAATAAACATTGATAAACAGTGAAGATAGACAAAATATTCCTAAAAAGGCATGCAGATCAGGCAGGTATGCTTATGTGGAATATGCAGTGAGACATTGGGAAAGACTGTGAAGACACACACAAAGAAAGGAATCTGAAAAGTATTCTTTAGGCAATTTGGTGCTAAGTTAAGGCCAAATGGTCAGTGTTGCGGAAGATGAATTGAAGCATAACATGTATTAAGCATCAAATATAATTTAACCTCTACCTTGTTTCATGTTACAGGCTTACTAATCTTGATTACAGCTATTTTCTGAAGTGAACAAACCGATTCTGGTATCTGATGTCCTAGTCATTAAAAGTAGGAAATGATTAATAGTTTCGTTAAGCATATTCTTCCCAATTTCAAACTGATGCAACATGTTACACATATAAAATTCCCTTTGCTTCTGAAGATCACCAACTCTATGATACTGGTGCTGGTATATTTTTTTCTTTCTAGAATCCAAAGTATGACTACACTTAGTTGGAGATGTTATAATTAGAGCACTTACTACAGTTTGGTACAATTTAAGCTACTTATAAATCATTTATTACTTAAAGGTTTGGTAGGAATGTTCCATATGATCGGGTCTATTGCTTTATATCACAGTTAGTATTTTACCTCCTTTTTCAATTTTGTCTATGATTATTTTTATATTAAGGTTTCTAGCTTCATTTCTTGTCAGTTTTTAAGAAACTTTTATTTATGAATACATTATGTGAAATATAGCATATGGAATATGCATATACACACATATATTTCAATTTAATGGTGAAATTCCACAGGGATAAAAGAAAACCAAACAGATTTCAAGAAGTAAAGGAATCCCTGCAGAGAGATAAGGCAGTTTTGAGGTAGTATATGGGAAGGCAGATAGCTGCCCTTGCAAAGGAGAGGGGAAAGTCAGGGGCTCAGCATGGGGAGAAGCTGGAGAAAGCTTTGAGAGGTGGGCTCTACTGGGCTTCACTGCCCTAAAAAGATCATTGAAAGATACCTTGGAATTACAGGACAGGAAGATAGAAGCATCGGTTCTTGCTAAAGGGATGAGTGGAATAACTTGAGAAGCCGCGCGCATGTAAGTGAATGCAGTTCTTAAGGTGCTACCTCACACTTAGCATCTGAGCCACATCTCTGTTACATACCACCATATACACTGAGTGGTATTTTAAATTTATTAAAAAGTAGTTTATGTTTGAGATAAGTTGCACTGTGCATAACTTAGAGCAGACTTTATCAGACTAGCAAGGAATTTCAGGATATTAAATCTTTACTGAAATAATGTAACGTCGTCTTCAATCTGTCTTTTGGTTAGCTAGCAAACTGAAGACACACCTTCCAAATGATTAATTTTTGTTGCTAATGATCCTGTCCAATTATTTTTTATTTAGCTAATATACATCACTTTCTGCTACTAAAAAATCCATCTTAATTATAGATGCCCTATTAAGGCTAGGCAAGGAAGTATAATGATCATTTTAAGAAGACGTAATGACAATACCATGGTTGAGCCTATGATGAGAATATTAAACATTTTTTATTAGTTGGCCACAATCATTCCTTCATCTATATAGTTAGCTCAGAGGAGTGGAAGTTCCACTACTTTATTATGATATGCCAAATAACCAAGCAGGAGTCTAAAGGCATACCAGTAAACTGGCTCTTATATGGGCGGCACTAAAATTCAGTGGAGCAGCAATTAGGTGCACCAGGAATTGAACTAGGCACTGTGGTACAAAGCAAGCTGCACAGAGTCACTGTCTTTGATGTGTTAAGCATAATTGATCAGATTTCTGTTTCCTGTGGCCTGGAAGGAGAAATGGAAGAGATCAAATCAACAGCACATGTGAAGAGAGGAGGAGAAAAAATATGTGTAATTGTATTTATCAGACTATATGAAGTCATTGCAAAATTTTTCCCTACCTTCTGTTCAGTTCTAAACGGCGACTGGACTGGGGAAAAGGAAAAGTTTTATTTATTTATTTATTTATTATTTATTTATTTATAATTTTTTGCAAGATAGGAAAGTAGATGTTAATATACCAGAGCATGAAAAGCTCATTGATACAGTTTCTTTTTTTTTTATTATTATTATGTTATGTTAGTCACCATACAGTACATCATTGTTTTTGAGGTAGTGTTCCATGATTCATTGCTTGCGTATAACACCCAGTGCTCCATGCAATACGTGCCCTCCTTAACACCCATCACCGGGCTAACCCCTCCCCCCACCCCCTCCCCTCTAGAATCCTCAGTTTGTTTCCTGTAGTCCATAGTCTCTCCTGGTTCATCTCCCCCTCTGATTCCCCCCCCCTTCATTTTTCCCTTCCTTCTCCTAATGTCCTCCATGCTATTCCTTATGTTCCACATATAAGTGAAACCATATGATAATTGTTTCTCTGATTGACTTATTTCACTTAGCATAATCCCCTCCAGTTCCATCCATGTCAATGCAAATAGTGGGTATTCATCCTTTCTGATGGCTGAGTAATATTCCATTGTGTATATGGACCATATCTTCTTTATCCATTCATCTGTTGAAGGGCATCTCACTTCTTCCACAGTTTGGCTATTGTGGACATTGCTGCTATGAACATTGGGGTGCATGTAGCCCATCTTTTCACTATATCTGTATCTTTGGGGTAAATACTCAGTTTTAAAAAAGGCTGAGTTACTGTGGTTAAACAAATATAATTGTCCTTGTTTATCTCTAATTGCATAGATACACATTCTTAAAAATCTTAATATTCTTTAAATATATGTGCACATTTTCTGCCACTCTTTTACATTTGGATGTTTCCTATAATGCTCTGTTATGATATTTGTATTGTTCTTTGCATATTCAAACTTTAAAAATGAAAACAAACAACTATATATATACATAAAAATGTATATAAATATATAAATAAATATAAATATATGTATATGTGTGTGTGTATCTATCTATCTATCTATAGTCCTGCATGTTTGTGAGTCCAGTCACCACAAATGGGATATTGTGTATTTATTGAAAATAAAAATTAAACCAGATCTTACTCATAGGATGTTTATACTGAAATAATCATGGGTTTAAGAAAACAATTAAAAAATAAATCTCACAAAAATCTATTTAAGTAACATTCAATTTTAGACAAAATAATCTAATACTGCAAACATTTGGCTTGTAGATTAACATTTTGTGAAATCATAGTATAACTCAGTACCAATAAACTCAGCCTTGGAACAAAGAAGAAATTTAAATTCATTTAATTTTCACAGTCCAAATATAGATTTTTGGGGGTAGACTGCCAGCAGTTTTCTCGGGTCAAAGAAAATAAATATTGCATCTCTCCTATCACAGAGACAAAAAACAGCCAGTTTTTTAAATTCCATATCAACTGGCTTTTATTCAAATATTCAAATAAGCAGTATCTTCTTATGGAGAATGAATCCCCCCTCTAATTAGAGTATAAAAAATGTGATGGATATAATACAGAATGTGACCATCTGTATTTCTCTGTCTTGTCTTTTTCAGTTAGAACTTGCAGGTGTCTTTTAAACAATGATGAATTAGAAGGAAGGCTCTTTTTTTACTCATTTGTCTGTTAACTACCTTTATGATAATAATGCATTTGCATTTTTAATTTCCTCTGCTGTAAATGAGCACCTCTGAACCACTTCCTAATTATTTTACAATTTTCTGTATTGTTCATTACTCATGCTTTCTGTTTACTAAATAAAAATGACTTCTCCTCTGAAGGACATTTGCAATTCTTATTATACCAAACATAGATCATTTGGCTCCATATAAGAAAAAAGGAGTAAAAGAAAACATAGGGACATAGTATTCAACAAAAAACAATTGAACGGATATTCACCCATACATATAGAACAGAGTTTCAGGCAGGGTGTATAATCTAGTATATTAGAAACTATGCTTATTCGTCTCTTAATTTCAGCCCAGGTCATGATCTCAGGGTCCTGAGATCGAGCCCCCTGTCAGGCTCCGCACTCAGTGGGGAGTTGGCTTGAGGCTCTCTCTCTCTCCCTCTGCCCCTCCTCCCTCCATGTGCACTTCCCCCCCCACTCTCTCAAATAAATAAATCTTTAAAAAAAAGAAACTATGCTTATTCATTTTTAATTGATAATGTAAAGCTTTCTATTCAACAATCTAGAGAAATGTGAACAAACTGTTGACTAGTCACCAATGATGATAGAAATCTATGTAAAACATGCTTTTACAGACTGTGTGTATAATTATTTTAAAAAGCAAAGTGATGTAAATGATATTGTAAAAGAGTTCACCAGCTACCTGGTTTATTCAAAGTTTATCTATAATGTTGTGTTGGAGCCAGTTCCTATTGGCTTATGAGAACCGACAGCTCATATCTCTTCACACTTTGTGTTTAGTGACATCACTGGTAGCCTGAAATTGGCCATGGTGCAAACATTTACACCGTGGAAAAATTGTTAAATGCTAACAATCAAGACTAGGCAGTTTACTAGTACATGACTGCCTATGAGGCTTTGTAGAATTCCTTCTGCTTAGTAAAAGAATATAAGTAAAATAATTCTGACAGTATCACTTTAACATGACTGTGTGCTGGTACAGTGGAAATGATTGGCTGAAGAAGTGGTAGTTAGGATGAGGTTGAAGAAAAGGTGGATGGCATTGTCTGGTGATACCTTTAATTGACTTATTTTTCCCTATGTGGGCACACACAACTGCTAAGAGTCATTATCTGTCTCTTTCTTAGGGAAATTATATGACCAGACAAATTTGTATTATAAGATAGTCCTTGCTGCTTCTTTTCTCTGCTACTTCCCTGGAACAGATCTGAGATATGTCCATGTTAGGGTGAATTCAGCCTCTACAATAGTTGTGTTATGGTGAAAGTAGGAGTTCCATTAAGACCCTTGAATTAGAAAGGAAGCATAGGTAGGAAAATAGGAACCAAAGAAGGATCAAAAAATTGTTTTTATTGTTCTACGGATTTTATATATATATATATATATATATATATATATCTTTTTTGCCTCTGGTGGAAAGATGATTTGTATTTGTATAGTAGTTGCATGTATTTATTGTATATATTCTCTGTGAAAATATTTTTTCCTGAGGTTGTCACTTATCCCTCAAGAGACTATTCTTGTCAGCATCCATTTAGTATTGAGGAATGGATCCAAGTTTTGTGAAGCCTGAAACTTAAACAATTTGGAGATCCTTCCTTAAAGAAAATGATACAAAATTATGAACATAAAATGAGGTACAAATCTGAATATTTGATTAGGACGTGGAAAGAAATTGTAATAAATTATACAATTTATTTTATTTTGTTTTTATTCAATATTTATTTATTCATTCTGGAGAGAAAAAGAGAGAGAGAGAGCACGAGCAGGGGGAGCAGAGGAAGAGGGAGAAAATCCCAAGCAGAGCTCCAGGCAGGGCTCAATCCCAGGACCATGAGATCATGACCTGAGCTGAAACCAAGAGTGAGGAGCTTAACTGACTGCTCCACCTGGGCAGGTCCCTAAATTATATATTTTAAAATACAAATGCAAGCAAAACAGAAAATTATAATATTTTTATTAATATTCTGGCATACTGCTATAACATGTTTTCTTACACTTTTGCCTGCATTCTTTTTATTATCCTTGAATATTACAACACTTTTTAAAATAGCTTTTCTATAGAGGATAAAGAAAATTTAGTCTTTTTTCTGCGTTGATCAAAAATGTTTATTACTTTAATATTTTGATGGGTTTTGATAATAATTGTGGCTTCATTTACCAAGCCACACTCAAAATAGCAAGTATACTAAAATGCTTTTAGCAATAAACAAGTACACAAGTCATACATTTAACTCTTCACCATCTAGTAAAAAATCAAACGTTTGTGTGGTACATAGTCTGGGATCTCTCCCTTTCTCCCTCTCTCTCTATAACTTTCTACCAGTAGTGGTAGAGGCCAAACCTAGAGAATATTTGAGACTATATGCAGATTCACCATGGGAACATACTTAACATAATGTAAATTTGAAAATACTCATAAACCAAATCAATGTTATACTTTTGTTTTCCCATACTGCATATTTTTATTCTACTTACATTAGAATAAATGATTAAGAAGTAAAGATATTTGACACCTCTTTTTTTCCTAGATATGGTGACATGATTTCTGAATATACTTTGAAACATTTCTCTATCAACTAATTTTTTTAAGTTATAATTTTTATACAATGTGTCAGCTAGATTTATTTTTTTCATGATCTATCATCATTCATTTTTTTTGAGTAAACATTTCAGAGGTGCTTATGGTCTTTAAAAAGAGCATTAATATTTTTATATTTAATTTTTTGGTTTTATACTATGTTTTCTTCTAACCACTGCTAAACTGCCATACTTATCTAAATAGTTCATTTTTGCAACATACAGCCCCTACTATAAGCCATGCCTCTGCTAGATCCTAAGAATACAATCATATAAATGAATCGCTCCTGCTTTTGATACAGTTATATTAAGATTTGTAGTTATATTAAGACAATTTGTCCTTAAGATTTTCTTTGCTGTGATTCTTTATATTTGATCCTTTTTCTCTTTCAGAAGTGGTCCACAGGACTTGTGGAATTAGGATTGTTCTAATGTGAATATAAAATTTAAAAAGTAAATAGTCTAATTGCATTTTTTTTCAAAGATTTTATTTATTTATTTGAGAGAGAGAATGAGATAGAGAGAGAGAGCATGAGAGGGGGGAGGGTCAGAGGGAGAAGCAGACTTCCTGCTGAGCAGGGAGCCCGATGCAGGACTTGATCCCGGGACTCCAGGATCATGACCTGAGCCGAAGGCAGTCGCTTAACCAACTGAGCCACCCAGGCGCCCCTAATTGCATTATTTTTAACTTAACTTCCAAAATGGACTTTTGCAATCTCGTCAGAAATTATAATTTGGATAGTAGTAGTCTTTAACTTATTTTGTTAAGAAAAGGAAGAAACAAAAGCACGAAAGAATCAAGCCGGGAAGAACTTGGGACATGAAATTACTATCTTTTCCTCTGGTGGACCAGACAGAGTGAAAGACTGGGGTGGATATTTACTATAAAGGAAGTTTTAAGGCCTTGAAAGACAGGCAAGGAAAGGCAGGGGAATAGTATCATCAGTTATAGGGAAACTTCTATGAGCTGAACCATTTACCTACAGTAATTGCCATCCAAGAGAGCTGCAAAGGTGAGCTGTACTGAGGGACTATATTAACATATTAACTTCTCTGGTAACACCTTGGTATAAGCCTTAAGATGAGAACAGCATCATGCCAATAGTAATCACAGAGGAAAAATGACACCCATCCACATACACAGACTTTGCTGAGCTCTATGAAAAATGTCCATTTGGGACATTACTCTTTGTGATGGCTCAGGACACTTTCAGGCTCCTAAACAGAGACTGGAATCCTTGGGAAAAGAAGAAAGAAGTGAAATACAAAGCCCCAGTGCCTATTCTTGGAAGTGACTTGCAAATGGTGAAGCTCATGCCAGTATATGATCTAGTGTGGAAATGTATACATGGTTGTAATTGAATCAGGTTGTTCAGTTATATTTGAGCTCAGGACCAGGAGCACAATAAATTACCTTCATTATATGCCCTGCTATATTATTTCTATATGATTATAAATTATTTAATCAACAGAAATTATTGAACACTTTTGGGCATGAGGTAGGGTGATAAAACATATGCATGTATAGTTACAATTCCATTTAATCTAAAATCCAGGTTTTGATCATCTTAATAATTAAAATTTCACCAAGAAGCACAAAAATAAGCAAGATTTATCTGAGCCACTTAAATGTAAACACAGACTCGTACGTTCTCAAATTTAACAAGTGTCTTAGATGCCATGCTGAAAAACACGTATCAAACTTTTTTAAGTTTTTATTTTAATTCCAGTTAGTTGCATTTTAAAGTCAACTCAAGCAATTGGTTTCCTTTTTTTTTTTTTTAATTAGTTTTCTCTAGGGACACTTGTTCAATTACTGATGAGCTGTAATTATTAAAACTTTTTTTCAATGAATGAGATATGCCTATTTATAATTTTAATATACTGATACTCATCCTATTTTCTAAAATTTCTGATCAGGAGTAGAATTTGTCTTCCAGGTTCATGGTCCTTTCTTTGCCTACTTTTGCTGAGACATTCTTGACAGATGAAGCACATATCTGTGTCAGTCTCATAGACATAACTAGATTTTTAAATGCTGTTGTAGCACAAATAATACAGACCACAAAACTCCTAGTATTACCTAAAAATACATCCCTTTCTTTTCCAGTGTGTCTTTATTTTCTACTGCTGTGGGGAAGTACTGTTCTGTGTGAAAGATAATCTTTCAAAATGTATAGATGGATTTTATGCTACCAGCCCTAAAACTTTGCTCTTTTTTCTTGAAATATAATAATATGGTGGAGCATATAATGAAAGGAATTTAATGTGCTCCTGGTCCTGAGCTCAAAGTTGACCGAATGGTATTTCCATACTAGATCATGTACTGGTAGGAGCTTTACCATTTACAAGTCACCATCTGAAACCATTCTCTTTTCCAGACTGTACAACTCAGATTCCTTCAATGTCATCTCCTATCTTCAGCTGCTGACTCTCATCATCATGGCGATTACTCTTCTCATTATGGCAAGGGACAGTTACTGAGATCTACTCTATGGCAAGCACTGGTAAAGATCAAAGATGAGCGAATTTCACTTCTTGGTCCACAGGAACTTTGAACTGAGTGAGATGGGGCACTGAGATGCAGGATGCAGCATGTCTCCATGATTAAATCATATTCTAGAAGGGAACTGCTGGAAATGAGGGAGGGGGTTTGCTATGTGTATATCTTGAAGGAAGAACATGCAGGCAGAGGAACATGGGTGTCACTGCTCTAAAGCAGGAACCCTAAAGCAAGGATGTTCACGGGTCCAGAACAGAGTGAGCAAGTTTGATGGGAGACAGAAGGAGATGAGGTTAGACCTGTTACAGGAGAGAACCTAAAGTGACCTACCAAAGTCCTGCTACCACATCTTGTAGCTACGGTTTTCCAGCTCTACCTCATGAGATCTCACTGTGCGTGTGACGGGGACTGAGGAACTGAAGCGGTAGGGGAAGGATTCAAAAATCACAGCCTAAAGATGGGGTATCTTCTTAGAGTGATAGTTGATTGGAAGTTTAGTGATTAAAACATTACATGTATTTTAAAGGCAAATATAATTATGGTGTTTATCAGTACTTTTCAGATTTGATGAGCATACAAATTACCTGAAGATCTTATTAAAATACAGATTATTAAAATACAGATTAGGATTAAATACTCTTGAGATTTGTATTTCTAATAAGCTCCCAGATGATGCTGCAGATCCAAAATCATACTTTGAATAGCAAGGGTTTATAATGCAGTATTTGTATTATCTTTAGGATAGAAGTTAAAATACGTGTGGTGGGATACTTTAGAATAATCTCAAAACCCCAAGCTGTATATATATTTATATTCTTCTGGTATTAAAGGATACATAACATTGAAAAAAGATGTCCAAATGGCTTTTATTTTTTTCCCTGGACAGATCTTACACCTGTGATTTGGACTGCACCCACCAGATGGTCATAGTGCATTCAGTTACAGCACACAGATAACGAACTCAACTCTATAACACCCGACTATAGGACAAACATCAGCAAGTTAACCTGTCTTTTATGAGCTATTTTTAATAAACAAAAATTGAAATCTTAGTTTAAAAATACTGAGAGTTGCAAAACCAGTTCTTTACAAGATATATTTCAGAAATTTTATGAATATCTATAATTAAATGAAAAAACAAAATACCTATTGATCAGTCTTCTATATAAGCATTTATTATCTACTCTATTAAAAGTTAAATATTAAAAGTTAACTCTATTAGAAGTTAAATTAAAAGGTTGGTAGAGGGACTTTCGCTATTGTCAAAGTGTGAAACTGGCTCTACTATCTTCTGGCGTGAGTCTCAGCTTAAAACAGCTCATCTGTCCCATCTACCTAAAACAGGGTCAATCATCCTTAATTAATTTATATGCCTCATCAGTGAGAAGCATCCATTTGATTTATTAATAGGTCTCTAGAGAGCAAATTAGCTTCCTTGGCAGTTCCTGACATGCTTTGAATCACAGTACAAACAGAAATTTCCCTTGCTAGCTCTCTATCTGGCTTTGATTCACAGAACCTGTGAAAGCCAAGAAAAGATTAACACAATAGCATGGGTATGGTGACAACTGCAGAACCACGGAGATTTTGGTTATAATCTAGCTCAACATCATCACGTGTTTCTATCAAGGAAATGGCAGCCCAAAGAATTTAAGTGACCTACGCAAGTCCCCACTGCTGGCTCTTGGATGGGAAAACTAATTACAACACCTCAGATTTCTGGACTCACTGTTTTATATAGGAGCCATACCCACCCCTCTCACCACAATTCTAGATTCTCTTAACAAAGTCGATGTGTGACATGTTCCCTAACGTAAGGGCTTCAGAGTATAAAAAATACATATGCCTTGTGAGTTTCATGAATCCACAGGATATATATAACTATTACTATTATGACAATAATGACATCTTTTCACACATGTTCTCATTCATCTAAAGAGAAGTATGGTCATGATATTTGATCCAGAGTATTTCACTAACTGCACATGCCATTTGCATTTATACAGTTTCTTCCTCTTTAACAGTCTAAGAAGAGACGCTGATAATTTAGTAGTAATATTTTTCTACCTACATGAGGACTACATGAAGTGCTGTATCAGAGGAATGTTTCCATCTTGAGTTCTGAGCCTCTAGGACAAAGTTAATCAGGAGTCTATGGTAAAGAAACAGACAAGGGTCATTCAAAAAGGTATTCTGTGGGATGAACCAAATGAGGAAACTCTAATTGTGGCAGAGTAAAGAGGAGGTGTGGCTGAGATTTCCAAGGCAAATCCAACCTTTGAAAGAACAATGGACTGCTGTTCAGCCAGCATTAGGTAGGACTGGAGAGGCAGCTTCTCCATCGCATAGGGATATCCATTTGTATTTGACAGTGTTATCCCTTCTAACCTAGTGCAAACTCACTAGCGAGTTTCTCCCAGCAAGTTACAAAGTTATTTTCAGGAATTTTAAATTTCATTTTCAACAGAGGCACATAGATTCTAAGTTTTTATTGCCCAAAGTCACATCATAAATTAGTGGTAGCATATGTACTACATTTGGGTCTCATGCACAGCTTATGTAACTGGAATGTACCTGAAAATCCACAAGTGGGTTTTAGGGTTTTCTGACTTTGACTTACTAGATCAGTGTTCTCACTAACACACATAGGACTTCAGATTTTCTTGTTTTTATTTTTAATGAAAAAAAAATCCCATCCCAATTACATAGCCCACTGCAGCTGTACTTAGAATAAAATGTGCCCTGTACTGCCAATCACCTAATATTTATTTTAAGTACTTATTCTCTCAATATCCTCAGACTGTACATATTATGAGGAAACATGTCTGTTTTGTTTACCTTATAACTGGCATCTAGTCCTAATATGAGTTACTCAAAAAGTTAAAAATAGAACTACTGTTCTATTATCCTACATCTGGGTATATGTCCAAAGGAAATGAAATCAGTATCTCAAAGAGATATTTGCACCCCCCACGTTCATTGCAGCATTATTCATAATAGCCAAGATATAAACAACCTAAGTGCCCATCAGGGGATGAATGGATAAAGAAGATAATGGAATATTATTCAGCCATGAGAAAGAAGAACATCCTGCCATTTGCAACATGGACTTACCTTGAAGGCATTATGCTAAGTGAAATAAGTCAGAGAAAGAAAAACACTGCATGATATCATTTGTATGTTGAATCTAAAAAAAACCAAACTGGTAGAAACAGAGAGTAAAATGGTGTTTACCAGGGGATGGGGGTGGGTAGATAGTGTAGATGTTGTTTAAGGATACACATTTGCAACTAGTACTAAATAAGTCCTAAAGATCTAATGTGCAGTAGTGAATATAGACAACAATATTGTACTGTAATCATCAAACATGCAAAGAGACTAGATCTTAATTATTCCAACTACTAAAAAGAAATGACAATCACACGATAAGATACAGGTACTAATTATTGCTATAGGTGATCATATTACAGTATATAAATGTATCAGATCAACATGCTGTACACCTTAAATTTACATAATGTCATACATCAAAAATATTTCAATAAAATACCCCCCTGGTGGGGTGGGGGGGTGGGGAAAGAAGTACCTCTAGATGGCATTTGGGATTTTTAAGTGACCCTTCAAATCTTTACCTCAGTGGAACTGAAAACTATCTTTATTATCTTTTTTAAAGATTTTATTTATATTTTGAGAGAGAGAGAGACAGCGAGAGAGGGAACACAAGCAGGGGGAGTGGGAGAGGGAGAAGCAGGCTTCCTGCGGAGCAGGGTCCATCCCAGGACCCTGGGATCATTACCTGAGCCGAAGGCAGACGCTTAACGACTGAGCCACCGGCGCCCCTGAAAAATATCTTTAAAATCAAAATCCAAATGCTGATGACATGTCTTCCATATTTCAGTTTTCTTGACTGCTAACTGAGTCATAACCTAGATGACTCATTCAATAAAGCCTTACTTTATGTTTACCTGTAAAACCTTATTTATGTAGTTTCCACATATTCCCTGAGATAATTTTTCACTGATTGCTACTTGGTTGAAATATCTTGCTCCTTTACTAGTATTGGTGAAAATACTAGAAATAAAATCACTTATCTTTACACACAGATTTTAAGGGATTTGATTTTAAAACATTATATCACATATTAATTACCCTGTGAAGATTTAATATGAATATTAAGAACTACTGAATTATCTTAGTCTGCAAATCCATCATCTTTGCTTGTAAGTGTAAAACATTTTCCATTCCTCAAGCTGGCCTTTGAGTCTTCTAAGGGCAATGGTTTCTCTCCAGTCTCCAGAGCCTCTCAGTTGCCCTAAAACTAGCATCTGTGCTGACTATATTGCCCTTTACTAAATAATAAATATTTCCCATCTAGTGCTGCCCCCAACATATAACCTGCATGGGTTTTAGAGACAGAAGGAGTATGTTGTCTATTCAATGGAGTTGAACTACCATTTCTAACATCTGACTTATACTGTCCAGATTGCTTAATCTGTGCAATACTTTGCTTCTTGTCTTCTGACAATGAAGAGGCCAAAATGTATTTGCTGCTTGCTCATCTTAAATGATGCAAACTTCTTACTTTTTAAGAAATATTTTTCTTTCCTTCTTTTCTTTATTTTTTCCTTTTTTTTTTTTTAGTTTCAAGTTTTTATTTAAATTCCAGTTAGTTAACATATAGTGTAATATTGGTTTCGGGGTAGAATTTAGTGATTCATCACTTACATATAACACCCATGGCTCATCACAAGTGTCCTCCTTAATCCCCATCACCCATTTAACCCATCTCCCCACCCACAACCCCTCCAGCAACCCTAAGTTTGCTCTCTATAGTTAAGTCTGTTTTATGGTTTGCCTCTCTTTGTTTTCCCCACTATGTTCATCTGTTTCATTTCTTAAATTCTATGTATGAGTGAAATCATATGGTGTTCGTCTTTCTCTGACTTATTGTGCTTAGCATAATACACTCTGGCTTTATCCATGTTGTTGCAAATAGCAAGATTTCACTCTCTTCTATGGCTGAGTAATATTCCATCATATATATACACATATATATACCACAACTTCTTTATCCATTCATCAGTCGATGGATACTTGGGCTCTTTCCATAATTTGGCTATTGTTGATAATGCTGCTATAAACATCAGGGTGCATGCATCCCTTCGGATCAGTATTTTTGTATCCTTTGTGTAAATACCTAGTAGTGCAATTGCTGGATTGTAGGGTAGTTCTATTTTTAACTTTTTGAGGAACCTAAAAGAAAAGCAGGGCGCCTGGTTGGCTCAGTTGGTTAAGCGACTGCCTTCGGCTCAGGTCATGATCCTGGAGTCCCGGGATCGAGTCCCGCATTGGGCTCCCTGCTCGGCAGGGAGTCTGCTTCTCCCTCTGACTCTCCTCCCTCTCATGCTCTCTGTCTCTCATTCTCTCTCTCTCAAATAAATAAACAAAATCTTTAAAGAAAAAAAAAAAAAAAGAAAAGCAGAGCTGGAAGCACCACAATTCTGGACTTCAAGTTATATTACAAAACTGTAGTGATCAAGACAGTATGGCATAAAAACAGACACATATATCAAGGAAACAGAATAGAAAACCCATAAATGGCAACTAATCTTCGACAAAGCAGGAAAGAATATCCAACGGAAAAAAGATAGTCTCTTCAACAAATGGTGTTGGGAAATGAACAGCAACATACAGAAGAATGAAACTGGACCACTTTCTTATACCATACACAAAAATAAATTCCAAATGGATGAAAGACATAAATGTGAGACAGAAAACCATCAAAATCCTAGAGGAGAACACAGGCAGCAACCTCTGTGACCTTGGCCACAGCAACTTCTTGCTAGATATGTCTCCTGAGGCAGAGAAAACAAAAGCAAAAACGGGGACTTCATATTAAGAGTACATCAAGATAAAAAGCTTTTGCACAGCAAAGGAAACAGTCAATAAAATCAAAAGACAAACGACAGAATGGGAGAAGATATTTGCAAATGACATATCTGATAAAGGGTTAGTATCCAAAATCTATAAAGACCCTATCAAACTCAAACACCCAAACAACAAAAAATGCAGTTAAGAAATGGGTAAAATTCTTACTTTTTTAAAAACTTTTTTTCTTTTTGTTTTCTAATCAGAAAGGGAATTTGATTCTGTCATTTTATAGGTGACTTTTGTTTTTCTTTCTGTGGTTTCCCTTTGTCCACTAGAGAATTACTACCCATTTCCCATTATCTTCCTTTCTCTCCAGTTAGTTTTCCAATGCCATACAACTCCCATTCTTCTCCCCCATACAGGTCTCTAAACTTACTTCTTAAATTAATCTTACCCATGTTTAGACTATTACTGCAAGTGCTACCTTAAGCTGTTTTAAGAAATTCTACCTTTACAAAATGTGAACTCGTGTGCATATTTAAAAAGTAAGAGAGTTAAAGTAACACAGAGAACATTTCCAAGAAAAAAGTTTTATATTTCTGAAATTATTTCTGTCAGAACACAGGTACAGTATGTACTGTAAACACTTTCCTATAATACAAAATACACTGAATTGCCACTTTCATTGCTCACTAATGGAAAAAAAGAAATAATAGTTGAGGAATGAAAATTACTGGCCGATTGTGTTGATTATATACATTTGCTATAGGGTATTCTACATAGTGCCTGATGTGGAATCCACCCAACCATTTCATTTTAAGAAGAGAAAAAAATTATAAAACCACCATTTCCAGGATTCTCTAAACTTTTAAAATAGAAATAAATAGATTTTATAAATGTTTTTCTTAACCCTGATAAAGTAAAATGTTCATAGCAGGGTGTCTGGTAACTGTCTTCTGAAATTGCAATAGGACATTCTACATGCCTACTGGCCATTTAATTTAATGGGATTTTTATTAGTGTACACACACTGGTTATTTAAACCACAGGGGTCTTTGCAGGTATAGGCACGAAGAGAAGAGAAAAGAAAAACCAAAAGCTGCAATTTCGTCTTTTTTTAAATTAAATACTTACATTTTGTATTCATTTATTTAAATTACATTCCTACTAACTTGTTTTTCCAAAGCATTAGGCGGAATATCACTTTTAAACAGGTGAAAGCCAATATAAAATATAAGGGATTTGTTTTTAAATCATTCATTTCTTTCAATTCCCAAAAATGGTACTGTTGTGAACAATTTGCAACTACATTTTCTTTAAGACTGCTAACAACAACTCCAGGTAAAGAGAAATAAAACTTACCTTTCTAAAACAAATTTGTTTTTGTATCTGTTACCGTATTTTATTTGCTTATGACTCATAAAATGCCATATAAGTGCATTAGAGTTTAATATCATACATGTAATTATATATTTAATATTCAGAAGTCTCTCCAATAGGAACTCTGGAATTTCTAATCTATGCAATCAAGATTCCATTTAACTTCACTGGAAATACATGTGTTCAATGAGGTAATCTAAAGAGCCTATATTACCATTAGGCCAGCATGTTAGTGATCAATACTACCTTTGATTTTTTTTTTTTTTCTTTTTCAAACACTTTCTTTCTTAGAGTTCTGCATAAATCTTTTACTTGGACTAAGTGTTAAGATAATTCAAAAGACTAAATTAGAGTATTATTGAGAGACAATTTGTGGTATTATAAATTTTAATTTAAAAAGTCAATAAGTGCAGGGCGCCTGGGTGGCTCAGTTGGTTAAACGACTGCCTTCGGCTCAGGTCATGATCCTGGAGTCCCTGGATCAAGTCCCGCATCGGGCTCCCTGCTCGGCAGGGAGTCTGCTTCTCCCTCTCCCACTCCCCGTTTGTGTTCCCTCTTTCACTGTGTCTTTCTCTGTCAAATAAATAAAATCTTAAAAAAAAAAAGTCAAAAGTGTTAAGAATAATACTTTTATCCTCCTTAGAACTAGAATATATTCAAACATTTTTAAAATTAATTTTAAAAATATGAAAAAGGAAAGGAAGATTATTCCCCCAAAAGTTAGAGGAACGATGGTGATGAGGACAATGAAGAGAAAGATACTAGATTTTGGGAAAGACAAGATCCCTTTTGGCTCCAAATCTAGGTTTTTTGTGCTTTTCTGTGTCCCCTCCAAGTTTTGATAGTTGCTGAATATTGGATTTCCTGCTTTGTTCTAATCTTCATTGTTTCTGCATTACTTTTGATTCAGTATTTGGTGAAACTAGGCTCACATATAATATACCATTCAAGTTGAGACACTTTTGAGAGTTGAAAGCAGTGCAATTTACATTGGGACAGCAGATATTAACTAAGATTATCAATGGAAAACCAAGAAGAAAGATCAACCTCAGCTTCAACCATCAAACCTGCGACTCAGCTCTATCAACATAGTATGATATACAAATGTTTAAAATCAGATTAGGTGGAATAGAAATTTACCAAACAATTATATGTGTTAACATACAGTTAATAAGGTTCAAAAAATCTGTAAGAGATGTGGTATGAAGTAGCTTAGAATGATTAACCTTAGAGAGGTTTTATGTAAAAGAAAAGAAAAGAAAAGAAGAAAAAAAATTAGAAAATGTAAAAGAAACGAGACTGATTCAAGGATAGGAAAACTTCACTGTCACTTATTTTTTAAGTTAAAAGGACTTCTGACCCGTTTTCTTTTTTTAAATAAGATTGATCCTTTCCCCTTTAGATCACAATAACTTTAAGATTGTCATTATATGGACCTGTGCTTTAATACCCTTTATGTTCATTATGCGAAAGAAAGAAGAACAGCAATTCTGGATGAAGTTTGCCTAAGATGAAGGAATGAGTCGGTAAGTATCTAAGAAAAGCTTTTCTTCTGCATTAGTGAGCAAAATGATTTGAGGGCTGTGAGCTGTTGCAATTTGGAGGCCGCTCCCCTTGGTAAGAGTTAACCGAGGTAGAGTATAACCAAGGTTTTAACTCCAACAACTCTCTCAGAGCCCTGTTTGCCAGTAAGATTAACAGTTTGGCTTTGTTTTCCTTGTGGTCTATCAAACCTATACAAAGTAAAGAGGGAAAGTTCCAACAAAATACCCCAATCATCCAATTAGATTTTTCAGTGATTACCAAGAGAACAGAGAATATACCCATGACTTAATTCTAAAAAGGCCTGCTAGGGAGAATTTCACATAAAACAAAATCTGGGGGTGGAGCAAGATGGCGGAGGAGTAGGAGACCTGGATTTCGTCTCCTCTCAGGAATTCAGCTGGATAGGGATCAAACCATTCTGAGCACCTACAAACTCAACAAGAGATCGAAGAAAAGAAGAGCAACAACTCTCTCATCAGAAAAGCGACCACTTTCTGGAAGGCAGGACGTGCAGAGAAGTGAATCCGAGGGGATATTCGGGAGGATAGACGGTGGGGGAAGGGCCTCCGTTGGCCACTTCTGGCAAGTGATAGAACCATGGAGCACAAAATCGGAACTTTTAAAAGTCTGCTCCGCTGAGGGACGTCATTCCGGTGGCTAAGTGGGGGGTGAAACCCTCATGGGACAGTGTGGTCTCAGAACCCTCGGGGTCACAGAAAGACCGGGGGTGCCTGAGAGTGGCAGAGCTCCCAGGTATCGGAGCAGGGAAGCCGGCTGCAGAGGCGGAGCCCAGGCGCGGGCTCTCAGCTCGGGGTTGCCATAGACCGTGATCCGCGGCACAGTCGGGCCCCTGCTCCTCCAGCAGGGACCCAACAAGCGGCAGATCCGGGGAGACTCACCTTCCTCCCCCGGGAGGAGCCGCATGGGAGTGCACCGCAGGGATCTGCTGGGTTTGGAGACTCCACCTGGGGTCGGGTGCCAGAGATAGAAACGCGCGGTCACGGGCCGGGTGAGCACGGAGTGCGGCTGGAGACCGGGGAGACGGGAGTGACTGACGGCTTTTCTCTGGGGGCTCACTGAGAAGCGGGACCCCGAGTTCTCGGCTCCTCCGGGGCGGAGATTGGGAGGCCGCCATTTTCACTCTCCGCCTCCAAAGCTGTACGGAAAGCTCGCAGGGAACAAAAGCCCCGGAGAGCAAACCCCAGCAGATTACTTAGCTGGGAGGGGGCAAGGGCGGGGCAATTCTGCCTCCGGCAAAGACATTTGGAAACCACGGCAACAGGCCCCTCCCCAGAAGATCAGCGAGAACAGTCAGCCAAGACCAAGTTTACCCATCAATGAGAACGGCAGAACTCCAGCTCTAGGGGACTACTGCACATAGAATTCATGGCTTTTTTACCATGATTCTGTAGTCTTTCAAAGTTAATTTTTTTTTAACTGTCTTTTTTTCTTTTTTTATTCTTTTTGAATTTTTCTTTTTCCCTTTTTCAACCAACATCTTATCAATCCCTTTTTTTTAAAAAAAAAAAACATTTTTATTTTTCATTTTTAGAGTCATATTCTATCCCTTCATAGTAGTTACCCATATTTTTGGCTTATATATATAAGTTGTTCTCTCTTTAAAATTTTGAGATAGTTTCTTCTAACAGATCAAAATATACCCTAAATCTCTAGTATATGGTGTTTTCTGTTCCCCTGCCTGATCACATCCTCTCCCTTTTTTTTTCTTTTTTTAAATCCTCTTCTTTCTTTTTTCAAACAACTTCTTATCAATTCCTTTTATAAAATTTTTTATAATTTCCATCTTTACAGTCATATTCCATCCCTTCATCATATCAACCCTTATTTTTGTACATATATAAGTTTTTCTTTCTTTAAAATTTTGGGAGGCACTTTCTTCTAACAGACCAAAATACACCCCAAATCTAGTGTTTGGCACTGATCTATATACCAGCCTGATCATATTTGATCACATTCTGGGTTTTTTTTGTTGTTGTTGTTTTGTTTTGTTTGTTTTTGTTTGTTTTTATCTTTATCTTTTTTTTTCTTTTTCTTTTTTCTCCTCTTTCCCTTTCTTTTCCCACTGCTTCAGGTCTTTTCTGATTTGTTTAGAGTATATTTTCTGGGGATGTTGTTACTCTGCTAGCATTTGGTCTCTCATTAATCTATTCTCCTCTGCACAAAATGACAAGATGGAAAAAATCACCTCAACAAAAAGAACAAGAGGTAGTACCGACTGCCAGGGACCTACTCAATACGGACATTAGTACGATGTCAGATCTAGAGTTCAGAATCATCACTTTAAAGATACTAGCTGGGCTTGAAAAAAATATGGAAGTTATTGGAGAAACCCTTTCTGGAGAAGTAAAAGAACTAAGATCTAACCAAGTAGAAATCAAAAAGGCTATTAATGAGGTGCAATCAAATATGGGGGTGCTAACTGTTAGGATAAATGAGGCAGAAGAGAATCAGCGATATAGAAGACCAAGTGATGGAAAATAAAGAAGCTGAGAAAAAGAGAGATAAACAACTACTGGATCACAAGGGCAGAATTCGAGAGATAAGCGATACCATAAGACGAAACAACATTAGAATAATTGGGATCCCAGAAGAAGAAGAAAGAGAGAGGGGCCAGAAGGTATAATGGAGCAAATTATAGCAGAGAACTTCCCTAATTTGGGGAAGGAAGCAGGCATCAAAATCCAGGAAGCACAGAGAACCCCTCTCAAAATCAATAAAAATAGGCCAACACCCCGACATCTAATAGTAAAACTTACAAGTCTCATAGACAAAGAGAAAATCCTGAAAGCAGCTCAGGAGAAGAGATATGTAACCTACAAGGGTAGAAACATTAGATTGGCAACAGACCTATCCACAGAGACCTGGCAGGCCAGAAAGGACTGGCATGATATATTCAGAGCACTAAATGAGAAAAATATGCAGCCAAGAATACTCTACCCAGCTAGGCTGTCATTGAAAATTGAAGGAGAGATAAAAAGCTTCCAGGACAAACAAAAACTAAAGGAATTTGCAAACACAAAACCAGCCCTACAAGAAATCTTGAAAGGGGTCCTCTAAGCAAAGAGAGAGCCTAAAAGCAACATAGAACAGAAAGGAACACAGACAATATACAGTAACAGTCACCTTACAGGCAATACAATGGCACTAAATTCCTATCTTTCAATAGTTACCCTGAATATAAATGGGCTAAATGCTCCCATCAAAAGACACAGGCTATCAGACTGGATTAAAAAACAAGACCCATCGATATGCTGTTTGCAAGAGACTCATTTTAGAACCAAGGACACCGCCAGATTGAAAGTGAGGGGGTGGAAAACCATTTACCATGCTAATGGGCACCAAAAGAAAGCTGGGGTGGCGATCCTTATATCAGACAAATTAGATTTTAAACCAAAGACTGTAATAAGAGATGAGGAAGGACATTATATCCTACTTAAAGGGTCTATCCAACAAGAAGACCTAATAGCTGTAAATATCTATGCCCCTAACATGGGAGCAGCCAATTATATAAGGCAATAAATAACAAAAGCAAAGAAACACACATTCTTCACTAATCCCCATGGAACATTCTCCAGAATCGATCACATCCTAGGTCATAAATCAGGTCTCAACCGGTACCAAAAGATTGGGATCATTCCCTGCCTATTTTCAGACCACAATGCTTTGAAACTAGAACTCAATCACAAAGGGAAGTCGGAAAGAACTCAAATACATGAAGGCTAAAGAGCATCCTACTGAAGAATGAATGGGTCAACCAGGCAATTAAAGAAGAATTAAAAAAATTCATGGAAACCAATGAAAATGAAAACACAACTATTCAAAATCTTTGGGATGCAGCTAAGGCAGTCCTAAGAGGAAAGTATATAGCAATACAAGCCTTTCTCAAGAAACAAGAAAGGTCTCAAATACACAACCTAACCCTACACCTAAAGGAGCTGGAGAAAGAACAGCAAATAAAGCCTAAACCCAGCAGGAGAAGAGAAATCATAAAGATCAGAGCAGAAATCAATGAAATAGTAACTAAAAGAACAGTAGAACAGATCAACGAAACTAGGAGCTGGTTCTTTGAAAGAATTAACAAGATTGATAAACCCCTGGCCAGACTTATCAAAAAGAAAAGAGAAAGGACCCAAATCAACAAAATCATGAATGAAAGAGGAGAGATCACAACCAACACCAAAGAAATACAAACAATTATAAGAACATAATGGGGCGCCTGGGTGGCTCAGTCGTTAAGCATCTGCCTTCGGCTCAGGTCATGATTCCAGGTCCTGGGATCGAGCCCCACATCGGGCTCCCTGCTCCGCGGGAAGCCTGCTTCTTCCTCTCCCACTCCCCCTGCTTGTGTTCCCTCTCTCGCTGTGTCTCTCTCTCTGTCAAATAAATAAATAATATCTTAAAAAAAAAAACATATTATGAGCAACTCTATGCCAGCAAATTAGATAACCTGGAAGAAATGGATGCATTCCTAGAGATGTATCAACTGCCAAAACTGAACCAGGAAGAAAAAGAAAACCTGAAGAGACCTATAACCACTAAGGTAATTGAAGCAGTCATCAAAAATCTCCCAAAAAACAAAAGCCCAGGGCCGGATGGCTTCCCAGGGGAATTCTATGAAACATTTAAAGAAGAATTAATACCTATTCTTCTGAAACTGTTCCAAAAAATAGAAATGGAAGGAAAACTTCCAAACTCATTTTATGAGGCCAACATTACCTTGATCCCAAAACCAGACAAAGACCCCATCAAAAAGGAGAATTACAGACCAATATCCCTGATGAACATGGATGCAAAAATTCTCACCAAAATACTAGCTAATAGGATCCAACAGTACATTAAAAGGATTATTCACCACAACCAAGTGGGATTTATCCCTGGGCTGCAAGGTTGGTTCAACATCCGCAAATCAATCAATGTGATACAATACATTAACAAAAGAAAGAACAAGAATCAGATGATCCTCTCAATAGATGCAGAAAAAGCTGTTGACAAAGTACAGCATCCTTTCTTGATCAAAACTCTTCAGAGTATAGGGATCGAGGGTACATACCTCAATATCATAAAAGCCATCTATGAAAAACCTACAGCGAATATCATTCTCAATGGGGAAAAACTGAGAGCTTTCCCCCTAAGGTCAGGAATGCGGCAGGGATGTCCACTATCACCACTGCTATTCAACATAGTATTGGAAGTCCTAGCCACAGCAATCAGACAACAAAAAGAAATCAAAGGCATCCAAATTGGCAAAGAAGAAGTCAAACTCTCACTCTTTGCAGATGATATGATACTTTATGTGGAAAACCCAAAAGACTCCACCCGAAAACTGCTAGAACTCATACAGGAATTCAGTAAAGTGGCAGGATATAAAATCAATGCACAGAAATCAGTGGCATTCCTATACACCAACAACAAGACGGAAGAAAGAGAAATTAAGGAGTTGATCCCATTTACAATTGCACCCAAAACCATAAGATACCTAGGAATAAATCTAACCAAAGAGACAAAGGATCTGTACTCAGAAAACTATAAAATACTCATGAAAGAAATTGAAGAAGACACAGAAATCGAAAAACGTTCCATGCTCATGGATTGGAAGAACAAATATTGTGAAGATGTCAATGCTACCTAGAGCAATCTACACATGCAATGCAATCCCCATCAAAATACCATCCACTTTTTTCAAAGAAATGGAACAAATAATCCTAAAATTTGTATGGAACCAGAAAAGACCCCGCATAGCCAGAGGAATGTTGAAAAAGAAAAGCAAAGCTGGCAGCATCACAATTCCGGACTTCCAGCTCTATTACAAAGCTGTCATCATCAAGACAGCATGGTACTGGCACAAAAACAGACACATAGATCAGTGGAACAGAATAGAGAGCCCAGAAATGGACCCTCAACTCTATGGTCAACTCATCTTTGACAAAGCAGGAAAGAATGTCCAATGGAACAAAGATAGTCTCTTCAACAAATGGTGTTGGGAAAATTGGATAGCCACATGCAGAAGAATGAAACTGGACCATTTCCTTACACCACACACAAAAATAGACTCCAAATGGTTGAAAGACCTCAATGTGAGACAGGAGTCCATCAAAATCCTAAAGTAGAACACAGGCAGCAACCTCTTTGACCTCAGCCGAAGCAACTTCTTCCTAGAAAGATCGCCAAAGGCAAGGGAAGCAAGGGTAAAAATGAACTATTGGGACTTCATCAAGATAAAAAGCTTTTGCAAAGCAAAGGAAACAGTCAACAAAACCAAAAGACAACCGACAGAATGGGAGAAGATATTTGCAAATGACATATCAGATAAAGGGCTAGTATCCAAAATCTATAAAGAACTCATCAAACTCAACACCCAAAGAACAAAGAATCCAATCAAGAAATGGGCAGAAGACATGAACAGACGTTTTTCCAAAGAAGACATCGAAATGGCCAACAGACACATGAAAAAGTGCTCAACATCGCTCAGCATCAGGGAAATCCAAATCCAAACCTCAATGAGATACCACCTCACACCAGTCAGAATGGCTAAAATTAACAAGTCAGGAAATGACAGATGTTGGCGGGGATGCGGAGAAAGGGGAGCCCTCCTATACTGTTGGTGGGAATGCAAGCTGGTGCAGCCACTCTGGAAAACTGTATGGAGGTTCCTCAAAAAGTTGAAAAAGAGCTACCATATGATCCAGCAATTGCACTACTGGGTATTTACCCCAAAGATACAAAAGTAGGGATCCAAAAGGGTACGTGCACCCTGATGTTTATAGCAGCAATGTCCACAATAGCCAAACTGTGGAAAGAGCCAAGATGTCCATCGACAGATGAATGGATAAAGAAGTTGTGGTATATATATATAATGGAATATTATGGAGCCATCAAAAGGAATGAGATCTTGCCATTTGCAACGACGTGGATGGAATTGCAGGGTATTATGCTGAGCAAAATAAGTCAAACAGAGAAAGACATGTATTATATGACCTCACTGATATGAGGAATTCTTAATCGCAGGAAACAAATTGAGGGTTGCTGGAGTGGGTGGTGGGGTGGGAGGGATGGGGTGGCTGGGTGATAAACACTGGGGAGGGTGTGTGCTCTGGTGAGCGCTGTGAATTGTGCGGGACTGTTGAGTCTCAGATTTGTACCTCTGAAACAAATAATGCAGTATATGTTAAGAAAAAAAAAAAAGAAGAAGGTAGCAGGAGGGGAAGAATGAAGGGGGGGAAATCGGAGGGGTAGACAAACCATGAGAGACGATGGACTCTGAAAAACAAACTGAGGGTTCTAGAGGGGAGGGGGTTGGGAGGATGGGTTAGCCTGGTGATGGGTATTGAGGAGGGCACATTCTGCATGGAGCCCTGGGTGTTATGCACAAACAATGAATCATGGAACACTACATCTAAACCTAATGATGTAATATATGGGGATTAACATAAGAATAAAAAAAACCACAAAATCTAGTTATGTTCTACTTAAGAATAAAACGAATATAAAAAAATTCTGGTTTTTCTGTTTGTTTATAGTAAACTATATATTGTATTTAGCATAACATATTTATCTTAGTGTAGAATGTCCTGAGTACATGCATTAATCAGAGCGGGGTTTTTTTATTTGGTTGTTTTTGTTTCTTTTTAATTGAGCAGAATAAATTAGGAAGTAAAGATGAAGGATTTTCATTGAAATCAAGATTTTACCAATGACTTGGACGTATGTATTTTATTTTCTTTAATTTTTATTTTTTTATTCATTCATTCATTCATTCCTTCATTTATTTTTTTAAATTCAATTATTTAACATATAGTGTATTATTAGTTTCAGAGGTAGTGTTCAGTGATTCATCAGTCTTACATGATACCCAGTGCTCATTACACCACGTGCCCTCCTTAATGCCCATCACTCAGTTACCCCATCCCTCCCACCCCCCTCCACTCCAGCAACCCTGTTTGTTTCCTTAATCTCAGTAGTGCAATTGTCTCCCTGTCTGATTTTGTCTTGTTTTATTTTTCTCTCCCTTCCCTGTGATCCTCTGTTTTGTTTCTTAAATTCCACATGAGTGAGATCATACGATAATTGTCTTTCTCTGACTTATTTCACTCAGCATAATACCCTCTAGTTCCATCCATGTCACTGCAAATGGCAAGGATTCATTTTTTGATGGCTGAGTAGTATTCCATTGTGTATATATACCACATCTTCTTTATCCATTCTTCTGTAGATGGACATCTGGGCTCTTTCCATAGTTTAGCTATTGTGGACATTGCTGCAATAAATGTTGGGGTGCACGTACCCCTTTGGATCACTACATTTGTATCTTTGGAGTAAATACCCAGTAGTGCAATTGCTGGGTCATACGGTAGCTCTATTTTCAACTTTTTGAGGAACCTCCATACTGTTTTCCAGAGTGGCTGCACCAGCTTGCTTTCCCATCAACAGTGTAGGAGGGTTCCCCTTTCTCCACATCCTTGCCAACATCTGTCGTTTCCTGACTTGTTAATTTTAGCCATTCCGACTGGTGTGAGGGGGTATCTCATTGTGGTTTTCATTTGTATTTCTCTGATGCTGAGTGATGTGGAGTATTTTTTCATGTGTCTGTTGGCCATTTGGATGTCTCCTTTGCAGAAATGTCCGTTCATGTCTTCTGCCCGTTTCTTGATTGGATTCTTTGTTCTTTGGGTGTTGAGTTTGATAAGGTCTTCATAGATTTTGGATACTAATCCTTTATCTGATAAGACATTTGCAAATATCTTCTCCCATTCTGTCGGTTGTCTTTTTGGTTTTGTCGACTATTTCCTTTGCTGTGCAAAAGCTTTTTATCTTGATGAAGTCCTAATAGTTCACTTTTGCCTTTGTTTCCTTTGCCTTTGGTGACGTGTCTAGTGAGAAGTTGCTGTGGCTGAGGTCAAAGAGGTTGCTGCCTGTGTTCTCCTCTAGGATTTTGATGGATTCCTGCTTCACATTCAGGTTTTTCATCCTGGACATATGCATTTTAGCTAAGTGTTTGAAACAGCATTTGGAAAGTGCATGAAATTGTTACCTAATATTGTGATTACCTAATGGCTACTAAAACCCTTATAAAGCATTACCTTTTCTGTCACTGTGTCACTCTTTGTCAAATAAATAAATAAGATCCTTAAAAAAATAAAAATAAAAAAAATTCTTTGACCCATACACACAGAAATGTGCCTACACACACACACACACACAGAGCCACACACAGAAATCATCCTAAATGAATCATAGACATAAATGCTAAAAGTATATACTACTTCTAACATTATTAGTTACTCTGGCTTAAATGGGGAATTCTTACAGAGAGCACCAAAGAATGATCCATAACTGAAACAAAAATGATAAACTGATCTTCAAATTATAAAACCGTTCTTCTAAAAACGTTAGTGGTTAAGAAAATGAACAGATAAATAGCAAACTGGAAACAATACTTGCACAGCACAAATCTGATAAAGGACTTGTCTTCAGAATATATAAAAAAAACCTTCAAAACTTAATAATAATAAAGTAACAATCCAATAATAACATATTGGCAAAGTATTTGCAGAAGTGTTTCAGCAAAGAAGATAGATGACAAATAAGTATACGAAAGATGTTCAAAATTATTAGTTGGAAGGGAAATAGAATTAAAACAAAAATGAGATAACACTAGAAGCCTACTGAAATGTTAAACAAATAAACCTGGCCATATCAAGTTGGCAAGTATGCGGAGAAAGTGGCTATCTTACCTGTTGTTGGTGGGAGTGAAAAATGATGCAACCACTTTGCACCACTTTGTCAACTTCTTAAAAAGTTAAACCTACATCTAACAAAATGATCCAGCCTATTTACTCCTAGGTTTTTAACTCAAAAGAAATAAAAGCAAATGTCCATATGAAGTCTTGTACAAACACAAATGAGTCTTAGCAGCTTTATTTATGCTAGCCAAAGTCTAAAAACAAGCTAAATGTCCATTAACAGATGAATGGATGAAGAAATTGTGGTGTGTCCTTACAGTAGAATGCTAGTCAGCAATTAAATGTGAAGATCTGTCGATACCTGCATCAACATGGATGTGTTTCATAATTTGCTGAGGGAAAGAAACTAGACAAGAGTACATACTTTTAAATTCCATTTATATAAAATTCTCAAAAATTCAGATTTATCTCTAGTGACAGAAAGAAGATCAGTGATTTTCTGGGGATGAGTAGGGGAAGCAGGGAGATGTGGAATTAGGGACTGCAAAAGAGGACAAGGAAACTTCTGAAGGGATGTTTATGATTACTATCTTGATAGTGACAGTGGTTTCATGTGTGTATATACATGTCCAGAGTTATAAATTATCAAATTGCATATTTTAAATAAATACAGCTTATTATATATTATTTCTAAATTAAGCTGTTCTAAAAAACAAAACACACACATATATAACATTTATGTATGTATGCAACATATACATTTATACACACACATATACATATTATATAATATAAAACATATAAAACAACATATTAAAAAACTCTCCAGTCCTATCTGAAGAGTCTCATACTTAGGATGGGCTCTGCTGGCAGAAAATGGGATACACATATGAAAAATGTCTTATAACACATATTATCTGTAACATTTTATCTTTTAACCAGCCTCCTTCTAACACAGCTCTTTCAATTGTGTTGACATTTGTCATTAAATAAGCTCTATAAATTTGTTGTTTTTCATTTCAGACCCTGTAAACTGACAGATGTTTTGATAAAAGTTGTGATTATATCAGCCTTAGTAATTTTTAAATTTTGTTAATGAAGATATTTTTCAATCTTTATCATTCTCTTGAGGAGAAAATAGTGTCTTTCTAGGCCCTAGTATGTCCAGAAAAATTTAGACCCCTTTTAGTATATTCCTGTATCTACCTACTATAAAAACAACGACTGAATAAGTCTAAATCTAAGTCTATATATCAATTTCACTAAAAGACAAGGATTTTGAAACTTACAAAACTGATTTCAAAAAGAGAAGATACATGGACAAATAATCAAAGCATGCATAGCAAGGAAAAAAAAGAGTAAGATTTTAAGTTTCTTTCTTAAAATTGGAAGTAGAAATAACTTAAGATTTATTTTGTGACTTCATGCTTAGTTACTATTTTCTTAACAAAGTGGATAGTATAAGAATGGCCAAGGTCAGCTGACTTGATTAGTTTTGTTGGAAGAAAGAGAAAGATCATTTTTATAAAGAACAATTATAGTAAATATCCTTATTTCAAGGGAAACTTCATCATAATGCTAAGTTGAAAGGATAGTATTATCCTTTATGAGGTTAACCTATAGGAGGTTAACTGCTGTTGAGTTTTTATTTTAAAGTCATTATGTTCTGAAAGGTATATTTTTTACCACATGAATACAGATAATAAAGAATTATCTTGTAATGATGGTCTTCAACTTGTGGAACACTGTCATTATACCAGAACTTTAAACCACATGTTTATTGAAAAATAATAACAGCCTCCCTATAGCACATGGTCTTTTGAAATAGCTTCCTAGCTTTTTTCTCTTCTCTGATTTTCTCTCATCTTAAGATAGCTTTTTTATTTCTGTCAACGTAATCCTATTAAAAACAAAATTTGCTCATGTTTATGTCCTTATAAATACTCAGTCTGACAGGATAAAATGCACTTTCCTTAGCATAGGCAAAAAGCCCTTTGACGTATAAGGCATTTCTACCTTTAAACCTCATTGTTTACCTTAAAAACATTTAAGAAAATTAATATAAGTATGACAGATATGAATCAGAATAATTCAAGGGGAGTGGGAAGACAAGGAGAAAGAAGAGCTGCTAAAGAGGCTTTTTTGGTAGTCTAGGTAGGAAATGGTGACCTAAGCTATGACAAGGAGAATAGGACTTACAAGCTCACATGTAATTTAGAAGTTATAATTGGCCAGAGTTGTGGAGAGTGGGAGACAAAGAGGAGAGTTGACTATGACCACAAAAGTTTACCTGGGGGACTGGAAGTGCACAAAGGGAGGAGAAACTCTGGGATGGGAGAAGATAATTTCAGTCTTAAACATGTTGAATTTGTTGAGCTGTGTGTGGCATTTTCAGATTTTGACACTGGCAAGCCATGGGAATATGTCAAAACCTTAGAAAAATGGCAGAGGTCAGGGATAAATAATTGGGATTCAATAGAGTAAGATGGGAAAGATGGAAAGACTGACAAAGGAATTGGGTCACTCAAGTATTTTCATTCTGAAAGAAGATGACTGAAAATGGATTCTGGGTGTGAAGGAAGGGTCAGGAGATGGAAAATGAGCGGTTGGCATGCAAGATGTGGCAGAGAGACAGCTGGTGCCTCCAAACATGTCACCACACAATTCCTTATTGGTGCACTTGGCCATATGAATAATTCTGGCCAATACACTCTGAGAAATAGTGACATGAAGAAGTCAAGAGCCACTATGTCTCCTCCTTTCTTCTCCTCCCTTGTCACCACAACCTGGGAGAATAAATGTTCCAGATGGTGTAGAGCCAAGATGAGAAAACTCTCCAAATGATGCATATTAAAATTGGCACAAGGAAAATAAATCTGATTATGTTAACCCACTGAAATTTCAGGGTTTATTTGTCACTGAAACATGACTTTTTTTTGTTCTGACTAAAATGAAAGGAACTAGTAATGGCTTACAACCAAGGAAAAAGTAAAATTACCATATACAATTATAAAAAAAAGAAGGAATTATGATATATGAACTAGGCAAATTAAAATCCAATATGAGGCTACTGTAGTTAGCAGTCATGTGGGAATTGATGATGTTAATGTCGTCAGTTTTTCCTATTACTGTCAGAGGCTGAGGCCAGATAGTTGTCAGTTGTAGAATAAAACGAGGGGAACGAGTAATCATAAATTGTTCTTTCAAATGTTTGATGATAAATTGAAGGAAAAGACAGTGGTTGAAGGTGAGGCAAAATAAGTGAGTTAGATTCAAACTTTTGTTAAATTGGGGTCGGAGGGATTTTTAAAAAATACTCTGAGATGTTGATGTTATAAAAAATGTCATTATTATAGTCACTTCATTACTCATATGCATTAATATTCTGTGATGACAAGATGGAACGTGTACTCCTAAATTTTCATATGGAAGAGTAACAGGTATTTCATTAACAAAAGGAAAGTAATAACCCAATTATTTTGATATGGATATAGAATTTATGGTAGCTGGAAGTTATTATTGCTGATTTAATTTTAGTTCAAAATCTCGTGAATCACTATTTAATAAAAATGAGTTTTTCTAAAGTACTTTACTTTTAACAATCACCAGAATTTAGGAAGGCAGAATGTAATTAATTAAGTTGGCATTTTTCCAATATACTTTACTTAAACACTTGTATTTATATGAAAACAGCTTTGGAATTTTTATATTACTGTGAAATCTAAGTCCTCAGTTTTATATTCTGTTTTGATCAAGAAATATGAGAACCCTAAATTTTACATTACATCCATTAGGCTCATATTTCATAAAACTTTTCCAAATAAGAAATTTGCTTTTTAGAAATTTTACATTAGAATCTGTTGAATATCCATTGCTTTTATTAAAAACTATCTAAGTTTACTGAGTAAACTATAATGTACTTATTTTCACCTTGTTAGAAGAAACAATCTACCAGAAGTTAATTTGGTGGGAAGAAAATTCTATAATAGTTAGAACTTCACATAGGGGTTCTAACTGAATTTAGCTGGAGCAAGACAAATGCACTCCTTTAGCAGAGACAAGTAAGTTTCCTGGCTCTAAAGAACACTCCTTTACTATTCTGCTCTCGCCTTGGATTATAAAAGAATGAGAATGAACATAGATTATAAAACCAGCTTCTGCCTTTCTCCTGGTAGTATCAGTTTCCAGTAGGGAGGAAGGGTGATTACTGAAGCAGTAATAGAAGGGACAGTCCCTGTTCTGTGAGCTCCTGATGCTACAAACAAGTAAATATTATTGTCTCTACAGTTATTCTCCCCTGTTGAAAGAAACTTTCTAACAAAAAAGAAGTTTAGAACTGCTTGAGCTCTGCTAGCATAAATAACATCACTGATGTCAACCTTTTTTAGCCAAACTAGGACAGGTACCATTAATAATCCATGTTTTGTATTTGCACACTGGAGAATTCTATTATATCCTAGTGATAGTGCCTAGACATATACATCTCACATACATTTATTCATTTATTCGTGCATTAGTCTAGAATCTATTGCCTACCAATTTGTGTTAGGAACAGTGTTAGAAATACAAAGTGTAATAAGACAGAGTTCCAACCCTCATTTGTTCACAGTAAAATTGATAGAGACAGATGCATGAAAAAAGATGAGTTCAATAAAATGTAATAGGCATGATGATAATACTCTATACATGGAACACAAAAGAGAAAGGCATCAACTCAATCTTGAAGGTCAATAAATACTTTATAGAAGTGTTTATGAATAAAATTTAAAAAGCTATGCTTTGGGGCAGGCCATAGAATAGGCTGAAGGTAAGGAAAGGGATAACATGCCAAGCTAGATTTGACTGGAGGAGAGATGCAAACGGAAGCAAGTTGAGAGGTGAAATTAAAGAGAGAAGAGCCAGGACTGGGAGTCTGGTCACCTATGTAAAAGAAATGTACATTATTTTATAATCATTTGAGATTTAACGACTATGCACAAATGCATCAAATACAAGATCCAAATAATATAATGTATTGTTGTCTCTGCCAGTTTATTGAAAAACTCTTTCTGTATTTAAAGCATTATCAATAAAACAACAGAGGATTATAGCATGGTAACAAAGAATATGGACTCTGGATCCAGACTGTGTGGATTTAAATCCAACTATGGCACCAACCAGCCATAGTATCTGTGCCTCTATTTTCTCATTAGTGAAATGGAGATTAAAAATAACATCTAACTCAAAGGGTCATTGTGAAGATTATATGATTTAATAGAATTAAAGAACTTGGAAGTGTAAATAGAACTTAGTCAAGTACTGTGTGTGTGCTAAGTTATATAGCTAATAAAATAGTGTTGGACCATATTTCTGTAAGGTTGATCCTTTATGAAAGAAGGTTGTACAAATAACACAATTTCTGACTCAGTCCCTAAAAAAATTCACTTATTACACAATAAAGTGCATGTTCCTCAACATAGGGAAAAGGCTCCTTAAAATTGAAACCACTTGTACTTTTACAGCCTCTTCTCCTGCTCCAATGCAAGTAATGAAAAAAATAATGCAAGTATGAAATATACATCTCAGTTATAACTGGATGTTTTCCACCCAAAGATTAGTATCATAAATTCTCTAGAGTTCAACTCACCAATTTTTAGAACTGATCATCATTAAAACATGTGTACAGCTAATGCATTCCTTCCTAGAAATGCAGATGAGGACAACTGGATTGGGAGCTACACCAAACCATACAGAAAAACAACCAGTCACTATGTACAGCCCAGTTGAGGTGAGAAAGGGAAGCTTACACTGTGGAATGAATTAGTATATCATTAAGCCAAAATAAATAGATGTTCGAAGGAATGTATGCCTTAAAGCTATACTATAGAACTGTCATATTGATGAATATATTGTATAAAATGTACAATATATAATTGTGGTAAGTCATCAAGAGATCCCAAACTGAACTTGTCTCTTGGATAATTGGCAACATAACTACTTTTCATGTATGGTTTTCCAAATCCATTCCATTCATTTAAAGTCATACCCATAAAATATTTTGTATTGTAGTTCACATTATATTTTGTTTAACAAGAGTAAATACCATTCGAGAGCGTAGGCTGCAAAGGTGCTAGTAGAAAATTATACTGAAGAAGCTATACTGAGATGTGTTTTTTAATCTACTATACAATGTTTTTCAAATTATATTATGCAAAGATGATTCATTCAATAGATATTTATTGAGCTTTTCATTCTTACTAGACATTGTCCTAGGTTTTAGGTATTCAGTGATGAACAAGATTAATGTGGTTGTTGGCAGGGACAGTTGCAGGTTCAAAGACCTAAGGAATTGAAAAAACCTGGCACGTTTGGGGGACTGAAGGCAGCAGTGTGGGAGTACAGTGTAAGGGTAAATGAGATGAGTCAGGCGATGAAGAACTTTGTAAGCCCTACTTATGATTTCAGTCTTATCCTAAAAGCAATGAGGGAGATTTGAGCTCACATATTTACTCTACTCTCCTCAAATCCCACTGAAATGATTAAAGAAATGTGAAAAAAAGACCAAAAGAAATGTGTAGTCCTGAAGATTGGAAATGGCAAAGTGCCTGCATGTTGAAGAAGCTTCTCTGCTTGTAGAGTAGAAGGAATTGTAGTATCGGAAGAAGCAAGACCGACTAGCCTGGGTTTCAACTCTGAGCTACATGGATGACAGAACCCTATGAGATTCAAGTGTCGAAATTTTCCAGAAGAACTCCAGGCTCAAAAAATAAGATGTAAGTGTGAGCAGGTCACGGAGTATTTGGTGATACGTGGTTGGGGGCAAACTCATGCCTTAGAACTGAACCCGGTGCTTTACACAGAGCAGGCACCACCTCCAGACACCACCCCTTCATATATCAACAGTGACCCCTGGTAGCGATTGGGTAATGAGTAAAATGGAGGGGGGTGGAGGAAGGAGAGGGGAGCTGGAGCAAAGTAAAGAATGCATTGTTGAATAGGTTCCTAATGATCAATACTGCCAGGTAGAGAACTGTGCGGTGTGTGAATTGACTTTGTGTCCATTGCTATGCTGTGATAATAGCAAATACAGAAAAAAAAAAAAAAAAAAAAAAAACAGGAGAGGAAGGCTCACCATAGGAAACAATTCCTATTTTTTTCTTTGTTCTCTCCAATTACATATATGCCTTCTTGAAATTACAGCTCCGAACTGACACCCATAAAATTCCCAAGCACTTGCCCCACGAAGAATTCCTGACAACCTTCCCCCATCCCTGCTGCACCTAGATAAAGTGCTCTTATATCCCTCAACCACTTGTCTCACTGTAATGATGATTTGCACTGGCTACTACTGGCTATTAACCCACAACACTTTAACCAATGAGTCTATTTCTGACCTTGAAGGAGCCTTCATTTCACCTTCCGTATTTAGGAATCAGATTAAAGAAATCTTTACTCACTTCTGACACACTATCCATTAATATCTTTTCTCTTTTAATTTAATACCTAAAAGCCCTAAGTATTACAATTTATCAATTCCTTAATGAATGATAAGTTGACAAAATGTGTCCCCATTTCAGTAATTATGACTTCTTTTACTAGAGGACCCAGAAGCACAGAAGTTAAGTCAGGAAAACCTGAAACTTCAAACAATTACCCCCTAGGTATTCCTGTTTTCACCAGCATGGGAATCATTTTACACTTAATGAATGATTAATAGAAATACAGATGTGTTCTGCTTTGAGAAACTCAGAGTATATGAAATTCAAATGCTCAGAATAGATGGTGAGTTTCATTATATTTATGGTATGCTTCCTTTAGTGAGCATCTTTAATACATTTAAATTATAATTCAATTTACCAGTAAAATGAGTTTTTCCTAACTTTGAGAATACTTCTTTTGTGAAAAGGAAAGTAAAGGATATATAATTTACCTTTGTCTTTCACATAGAGTACGTTAAGAATGAAAATAAGAAGCAAATGCCACAAAACTCTGTTCTTTATTTTTGTTCTCCACCCCCCCCGCCGAGATCTATTGGGACATAATTGACATATATCACTGTGTAAGTTTAAGATGTACAAAGTGTAGATTTGGTACACATATATTGCAATATGATTACTACCACAGCATTAGCTAACACCTCCATCAAATCACATAATCCCATTCCTTTTTTGTGGTGAAAACATTTGAAATCTACTCTCTTAGCAACTTTCAACAGTATATAGAACATTATTGTATATTCCCAATGTTGTATAATAAGTCCCCAGAACTTGTTCAGCTTCTAACTGGAAGTTTGTACCCATTGTACCCATTGATCAACATCTCCTCATTTGCCCTACCTCCTATCCCCAGACTGTATATATATATATATATAGAGAGAGAGAGAGAGAGAGAGAGAGAGAGAGAAGAGAGAGAGAAATAGATATAGATGATATAGATATAGATATAGATATAGATATAGATAGATATAGATATAGATAGATTGATCTGGCGAGAACTTCCAGTACTATGTTGAATAGAAGTGGTAAGGTTGGGTACTCTTGTCTTGTTCCTGATCTTAGAGGATAAGTTTTCAACCTTTCACTATTGAGTATGATGTTAGCTGTGGACTTATATATGGCCTTTATGATGTTGAGGTATGTTCCTTCTATACCCAGTTTGTTGAGGGTTTTTATCATGAGTAGATGTTACATTTTGCCAAAGGCTTTTTCTGCATCTTTTGATTTCTTATGATTTTTATCTTTCATTCTATTAATGTGATGTACCACATTCGTTCACTTGCATATATTGAACTATCCTTGTATCCCAGGAATAAATCCTGTTTGATGATGTCTCTGGTCCTTTTAATAAGTTGTTGAATTCAGTTTGTTAATTTTTGTTGAGAATATTTGCATTTATATTCATCAGGGATATTGAGCTATTTTTCCTTTCTTAATTTCATACTACTGTGGTTGGAAAATAGACCTGGTATAATTTTAATCTTCTTAAATTTACTAAGACTTGCTTTGTGGCCTATGATATAATCTCTCCTAGAGGATATTTCATACATGTTTGAGAAAATGTATATTCTACTGCTGTTGGATGAAATATTCTATATGTCTCTTAGGTCTATTTTGTCTACAGTCTGGTACAAGTTTAATGATTCTTTGTTAATTTTCTGTCTGGATGATCTCTCCATTGTTGAAAGTAGGGTGAATTCCTCTACTATTATTATTGTTGTCTATTTCTTCTTTCAGATCTCTTAGTATTTGCATTATATATTTGTGTGCTCTGATATTTGATGCATATATATTTACAACTGTTATATCTTCTTGATAAATTTTAATATACATATACACACACCCACACACAAACACACTTGTCTCTCATTTTGCGTATAAAGTTTATTTTCTCTGATATATGTGTGTCCTTAAAGCTCAGATAATATTAACCCTTAATGTATAAATTTCATCAAATTTTGCATCTCAACCAACAAATATTATTGGTCATAGTTTATTTATTTTATTAACTTTATTCATCCCTATTCCTAAACTACTATGGCAGTAAAAGTACAGAGCAAGGATCATAACTTTGTTTTAAAGCATTTGCATTCATAGAAAATATTGTGATTAAAAATGATCATTCTTTAAAAAAAGACATTTGTAAAAAGTTAAATAGAATATGAATATGAATCCAATGCTATTCACAGCCAGATCTGAGATGGTTCAGCTAGATTAGTAAGGACCAACATTGCTACCTCAAGAACTCCTCTAATGAAAATATTCCCCCTTAAGTCTCAAAGTTGTAAATGTATTACTTGCCAAATAGCCTATCTGTCATTATTTTGTTCATGGAGCCCCGTTACCACCACTGAGTCTATAACAACAGGTAGGTAGGTCTTGTCATTTATGGACAAATGAGTTTAACAAATTGGCTTTCCATGCTAGCTTCTCCCCTCATATATTTCATAGTAATGCAACTAGACATTAAATTTATTTTGTATTATTAAGTGTTCTAAAGCATGAGGTAAATACTTGGAAATTTTCAGTCTTTAGACAGATAGATGCAGTTCCTGAGCTTCCAAAAGAAAGATCAGAGTAATGAATTATTGCATCATTACCTGTGTAATGTCTGGTAATCTTTTCAGGAAATGTGCCAAAAGACCCTAAGGCTGCATCTGTGAACTGGAACTCATTACACCTAATTTATCCACGTAAAATGTTCAGTGGGCCCAAAATAGACCATGTGTGAAGTTTATCAAAAAGAGTGAAAGCAACCTTTTTTAATTAATAGAGTAGAAGGTCATAAGGATTACAAGGCATAATTGCTTTGGATACTTTACCTAGGTCCATTCTCTAACATGACTGGATAAAAGTTAATGTTAATAATATTTTACTAGATTTCCCTGCAGAAAGAACTAACACTTAAAATTTTACCTTATTTTAATTTTTTTTTTAAAGATTTTATTTATTTATTTGCGAGAGAGAGAATGAGAGACAGCACGAGAGGGAGGAGGGTCAGAGGGAGAAGCAGACTCCCCGCTGAGCAGGGAGCCCGATGCGGGACTCGATCCAGGGACTCCAGGATCATGACCTGAGCCGAAGGCAGTCGCTTAACCGACTGAGCCTCCCAGGCGCCCACCTTATTTTAATCGAGACTTAGCCTTTGTTAAAAAATAACCTATGTATAAATCATTTTGAGAATTTCAAATGTTTGCCTCTTATTAAGAGCTTGAAAATGGCATACAATGAGCAATATGCTGTTTTAAAATATTATCTTTTAAACTTTGTTCTTAGGTCTTTTGCTTATTTATTTTTATTATGTTATGTTAATCACCATACATTACATCATTAGTTTTTGATGTAGTGTTCCATGATTCATTGTTTGCGTATAACACCCAGTGCTCCATTCAATACGTGCCCTCTTTAATACCCATCACCAGGCTAACCCATCCCCCCACCCCCTCCCCTTTAGAACCCTCAGTTTGTTTCTCAGACTCCATCGTCTCTCATGGTTCATCTCCCCCTCCAATTCCCCCCCCCCTTCATTTTTCCCTTCCTACTATCTTCTTCTTTTTCTTAACATATAATGTATTATTTGTTTCAGAGGTACAGGTCTGTGATTCAAAGTCTTACACAATTCACAGCGCTCACCATAGCACATATGGTTAACTTTTCTTGGTTTAAAATCAAGGGACTTTTTTCTTTAACCATAGTTGTTTCCATCCTTCATGTTAGTAGAAAAGTTTAGTTTCACTCCAATTAGAAGGGAATGATTTCATGGAGATATTTGATGTTTTAAATAATTAAAATAAGAGTACTATTTGCTTTTTGGCATATAGACATGTAAAATTCTGTTTATGTATTAATTCATTATCTTGGACTTGGAAACCAATAATAGGCTTGAAATAGAAAATATTTCAAGATTAATTATTTGGTTAAAAAATTAGAAATGATTTAAATCTCTTTACCATGTACATCAGAAAAAGATGCTAGAAGAATACAAGTAGTGGCCATTAGTCTGGATCAGGGAAAAATTATACAGAAAATGAGATATTTATCTGACATCTGTGTATGACAAAAACACTTCAAATTAGTGGTGAAATATTACTTTAAGATCCATGCTAACCCTAAAAATTTGTCATTTAAACTCATCCTTATTCTTTAGCTTATTTTCCTTTTCCCTTACATTATAGTGAAGAGGAATACCTAGAACACAGCTTTGGCAATAGAAATATAATGTAAGCAATAAAAGTGATTTTAAATTTTCTAGTAGCCACATTAAAAAGGTAAAAAGGCACATTAAAAAAGAAAAAAGTGACCTTAAATTTAATATATTTAACCTAATATAATAAATATATAACATATAGAAATATTGTGATTTTTATACATAGTCACTCCAAAAAAAGTATGTATATTTTATATTCTTTTGTGCCAAGGAAGTCTTTGAAGTCCAGTGTGTATTTTAAACATAAAGCACATTCTAATTTGGATGTTAAAATTTCAATTGTTAAAGTGAAATGCAGTCTTATAAAATGATCAAGTTGCATTTAACAGAAATACATTCTACACTATGTATTAGTTTGCTAAATTGCCATAAAAAAAGTACCAGACTGGGAGAACTAAGCACCACAGAAATTTGTTTTCTCACAAATCTGGAGCCTAGATGTCCAAGATCAAGGTGGCAACAGGGTTGGTTTTAGTCCAAGCTTTCTCCTTAGCTTGTAGATGGTTGTCTTATCCCTATGTCCACAAGATCTTCCTTCTGTGTGTGTCTGTGTTCTAATCTCCACTTCTTATAAGAACACCAGTCATACTGGATTAGGTCCATCCATATGATCTCATTTTAACTTCATTTCCTCTTTAAAGATCTTCAAAGCTTATCTCCTTATAAGTTACATTCTGAGGTACTGGGGATTAGGATTTCAACATATGACTTGGCGGGTAGGGCACAATTCTGCCCATAACACACTGCTTCAGTTTATATATTGTATTAAAATTAAATAAAATTTTAAAAATTTAGCTCATTACACTAGACATATTTCAAGTGAACATATTCTTCACTAAACAAAAGCACTCTACATATTGCCAAATAGTGAACACACACACACACACATATACACATGTACTCACATTCATATTTTCTTCCTATCAGAGGCTATTTATATACATATCATCTCTTTACAAAAAAGCCCTCATGTTAGCTCAAACTGGTGTCCAAGTAAGAGTCATTGTTTTTGAAGAGTCAATGACTGCTGTTGTGAGTTGAATGTTTTCTTTTATAATTCTGCTAGTAGGGAACCTATTCACTATTTCCATTTTCAGTGTTTTGTGTGACCGTTTTCCAATTTTTTTAATATACAAATTGAAATTAAAAAGTCATATTTTCTTCCAGTAGCTTAGATGTATTTCCATGTTATATTTATACTTGATAGTAGCTATAAAACATTTTAACTTCTGCATATTTTTATTATATTTTCTCCTGCTATTTCTATTCAACGTTAAAAAATACTTTAAAATTTAACACGTGTAAAATTACTCTTCTTCATTACCACAGTACAGATAGAAGCTATATTGAAAACACTTTGTCCCTTCATGCATTGCAACCAGTAGTGTAAACTACAGAAGGGTAGCAGAATGTGCTATCCAAAAATACGACTGTAAAAGTTCAGGACATGTCACCCCAAAATGTGCTGCTTTGGTATATTATTTTGAGCTGTAAGTACTTAAAGAACAGCAAGTGCAGGCAGAACTTTTCTCTGAACACCACTTATCTGCCTAAAGACAAATCCTCTGAAAGGACTTAATTGTTCATAATCCCTTCCCCAGAAATGTCATCAACCAGGAAGTCTGACTCTCATCACAGGAGAGGAAACTAATAGTTGAAACCCACCTGGACAAACTTTACCACAAACTATCATACACCTCCATCTGTTCTGCTAAGGGCCCATTCATCCTTCCTAAAAGTCATTTACTATCTCCTAAGAGGTTGACATTCCCCCTTCCCCTTCCCAGTTAAGATGGTATTCAAACCTGAATTCTAAGTCATATCAGGGAGTGAGTCATTTTCCTGTGGGCAACTCCCATATATACATGAGGTATACAAGTTGGCAAACTGCTGTTTTTCTCTTGTACACCTATCTTTTATGATAGGGGTGTCAGCAGAGAATTCAGAAGGACAGGAGATAATTGTTTTTCAACCTCGATGCTACCTTATTTGGAGAGTTTTTCCCCTGGTTTAAATTACGTATATTTAATAATCATGAGAAGCTATATTATTCACCTCTGGTCTAATCTAGAAATCTTTCCAATGCAATGAGTACAAGAGGTAAGCATTTTCAACTCAATTACCTCTGCTTTTTATTTCTCCTGTTTCTTTTCATTTGGCTACATGGTAATCAAAATACTGAATGGGCCTTAATGTTTATGATCCAATATTATGAATTGACATTAGGACTCTATTCAGCATCACCCCTATATCTTTCATGTAAATGTAAAAGTAGGGCTGCCCACATGGGTGAGCAAAACAGGTGACCTACTTCACCCTCGAGTGAGCTAGCTTGTGGTGGAGCCATCCAGCTGCTCTAAAACATCTCTGAATATTTATTATGACCTAATTATCTACACCATTAGCAAATCAGCCTTGTAAACTTTTTAAGGCATTTCAGAAAACACAGATAGCAATGGATAAAGGGACATATAACACCTTACTTATTATGTGCTAATAACTAAATCTGAGAGAATGTGAAGAACAGAAATTCATACAGGCATATTTGGAAATATGTGAATGCTTGTTCTCCTCCTGCATAAAAGTTCATCAATTGTCCCTGTATAATTTTTGGAATAAAATCATTTTTAGAAAGTCATAAAATGTCCTTCTTATTCTTATGCTAGCTCATTATCTGTGTTTCAAATAATAATTTACACATAGTTGCCTAAACTTCTATGCATTCACAAATAGAACCCTTCTCTAGCCATGTTTCTTAGCTTCATTCCTTCTTCATCTTCCTAATGTCAAATAATTCATGATTCAGCTCTTGTCATATTCCTTGACATACCCATCTGGGGATTCAGAGTCCTGGTAGGACTTTGGGTCTTCCTCTATCATAATGATTACATAATTGCTTCCTCCTTTGCCTCTGCTTTCCAGGCCACCTGGCTGTACAGTCTTTGAGAGAAAGAACCGTATTTTTCTGTGTGCTTAGTAAAATGTCTGTAAAACTGGATATGGTAAGAACACAAAGTATGAGATAGGCAATATTTACTGCAGGGCAGCAAAAATAATGTGGAAAGAGATCAGTCTATCAAGGACAGGGTTTTCTTACTTCTTAACTCTTCAATTTTAGGTTTTCCCTGACTTTACACTGGCCATATAGGATGCCCAGTAATTCTCTATTTCAACCTGTAACTCAACAAAGGATATTCTTAGCATGACTGACATAAAGGCTGGAAAACAGATTTGCTCTTAAATTTTAGAGATCTGATAGAGTTTTCAATTTTTTTTCTTTAAAAAATATTTCTTAGACTGTAATAAAAATATTGTCATTTGGAGGAATACTTATCCTGATCTCAGGATCTTTCTGAGAACTAAGACAGTTTTTCAGGAGCTTATATAGTTTTTTAAACATAGCCTCCAAGTAGAATAAAAAAGGATGGAGGTAGAGAGTATTATGCTAAAGCAAAATAAGTCAGTCAGAGAAAGACAAATACCATATGATTTCACTCATATGTGGAATTTAAGAAACAAAACAAAGGAGCAAAGGGGGAAAAAAGAGAGAGAGAGGCAAACCAAGACATAGACTCTTAACTATAGAGAACAAACTAAGGGTTACTGGAGAAGGGGGGGGGGGGATGGGTGAAATAGGTGGTGGGGATTAAGGAGTGCACTTGCGATGAGCACTGGGTGATGTATGAAAGTGTTGAATCCCTATATTGTACACCTAAAACTAATACTATACTGTATGTTAACTAACTGGAGTTGAAATAAAAACTTAAAAAAAAAAAGATACATAAAAGTCCAAGCAGACTCTGGGTTGGCTAATAATATGTTGGTCCAAATATTTTGTTTAGTAAGATTGATTGCAATGCTGTGAATTAAATATCATGGTGAAATGCTTTGTAGTGGAGACCACACTTGAATGGTAAGACAGTATATTTTATAATTTAAAAAAAATTGTTTTCAGATTTTTAAATGGATAGATAGCCAAAAGTAGAAACAAACCATTTAACCCAAACAATATTTTGTTTTGTTTTTTCCCTGTGAGAATTCACGGCACAAGGTCCATATTATTTTCCCAAGTTATTTGAAAATTCCAACATCCTCAACTTTTTGAACAGTCTTTGACATCATCTCTCACTATATTCTCATTTTAGAAGGTGAGAAAAATGCAACTTCTGAGAAGTTAATGCAGATTGGAAGAAGTCTCTGTTGTGGCCATAGATTTAGTCGAGTCAAAATGATCATGTTAATTAAACTTGAATGTACGGTCATCAAAAGTCATACATAAGTCTTATGGCTATCCAACATAAAACCCTGTCAGAATTGTTGATTACTAATGATAAGGACAGTAAACCTTGCTAAAATATTCCATACTAATCACTAGATATTGTATGACTATTAATTAGTATGTGCTCAATAAATAATTGTTGAAAAAATATTAAAGTACAACTTCAAAGAAACTTAGTGTATAAACACCACACTGTTTGCATCACAGTTAGTTTCCTAAATTGACAATCCAATTTGGAAAGAATTTTGGGAAAGCTCAAATTTAATGCAAGCCTAGTTAATCACCAATAATATAGGTATTAGGGCAGAAAAACAATCTATATAGACAGAATATTTGATAATTAATAACACTGGAGATTAATAAGCACGGGAAGATATGTAGGCCCCGCAAATGTTGTTAGTTTCAAAAGAGCCCTAGTATCCTTTCATTTTAACTGTACATTCCTATAGAAATGCATATTCCCTCCAAAGGTGGAGGTTAGGACCACTTATATCTTTGGAAGAGCAGATGATTATATCCTAACACCCATTGTTTCATTTATCATAGTAGGAAGAGCACAAATTTTATAGTTACACAGACATTGGTTCAAATTCTGGTTCCATCTTCATTTGTTTTGGAACTTGGGTAAACTTATCTTCTGAACTAATTGTTAGAAATTAAATATATATATATATATATATATATATATATATATATATATATAAACATCTTTCTATAATGGTATTTTTAGGATTAGTACAGTGCCTAGCATAGGTCAAAATCATGTAAACAATGTATCATTAGGGTTTTTAAAATTAATATTATTGGCACCAGCATCAACATAAGAAGCACCATTTTGGTTTTTAATTAGACACTGAAAGTTTTGGGGATGCTCAAGGCTTTTCCTATAATTTACTCTCTCAGAGAGTGAACCTTGGAATACAGCTTTAGAGATGCTATGAAAACTCTAGGAGAAGAGTATTTTAATTATTTTATTTTATAATGATTTTTATTTATTTTTTAAAAAGACTAATTAATTAATTAGTTAAGTTAGTTATCAGAGAGAGAGAGCACAAACAAGGGGAGCTACAGACAGAGGGAGAAGCAGGCTCCCGCTGAGCAAGGACCTTGATACAGGACTCGATCCCAAGACCCTGGGATCATGATCTGAGCCAAAGGCAAATGCTTAACTGACTGAGCCACTCAGTGGTCCCAGTTTTTATAATGGTTTTAAAAAAATTAATATTTAGGCATAAATCCACGTTGATGTTTGCGTCTTTCGATTACTTCCTTCCACATAGCTGTGTGCTCCTAAGGTAGGTAGCCGGTCTGGGAGTATCTCCTTCCTGGCATGCTGTAATACGCCTGAGGTAGACTGCTTTGACTACTTGTATTCTCAGATTTAGGTCATCAGTGATGAAACTATGGACAAAAGAATAAGAAATCAATAAAGCATTTCAGACTATTGTTAGGCTAGGCCTCTGGCCAGAGGAACAAAGATCTTTTATGACTTGCTCGTGTTTAACCATGCTTCCTGGGGTTATAGGTTCTAGAAGGGGGGTCTGAGGCCAAATCTCCACAGTACTACGAAGTCGGCATTTGCTAACTGAATCTCCTTTAGAAAGATTCTAGGATCTAGGTTTTTGGGACTTATGCAAGATATCTTTCAATCTCATCATGATAAAAATGTAATATCATTATTGTTAATAGCAGGATGGAAGGCCCATAAGCAATGGGAAAATGTGTGACTAGAAGAGGTGGTGGATCAGATCATGAAGCTCTGAGGAAAGATATGATCATCTAAATGCAATGTGGACACTTGCTACCTGACCTAGGGTGGGGCTGGAGGAAGGGACAGGAGGCTGATGTGCTCAATTCTACGCTCTTCATGTGGCCCCTACATAAGAAGATCACTCTGACATAGTCATATTAAAAATCTCAGTTCTAGAGTTTTCTACACACCAAATTATATCAAGTAAAATAAAACACAAATATTTTGTTAATTAAATAATATGTTACCCTCCTCTCCAGCTTTAACAAAATATTTAAATTATGTAGGTGAAAATAATATATAACCTTTTGAAATACGTTACCATTTATAAATTATCTGGAAAATGACATGGTTTATCATTTTATTAATACCATCATTTTTTATTTATTTATTTATTTATTTATTTATTTATTTATTTATTTATTGCCATTTCTCTGTACCTGGTACACATGCCCTTCTAAAAGCCATTTAAGAATATTAGGAAAGAAAACAAAGATTTTACCTTATCTTTACAAAAACCAACTCCTTTCCTCTAAAGAAAACACTAGTAACAGGCTAACATATACTGTGTTTTAAAGCTTCAATTTTAAATGTACACTCAGCTGGAATAGAATTATTTCGTGGATGAAAAATAGAGCTTCTGACCAGAGGTAGAGTAAATTTCTCATTATAAAAGAAATAAAAAGGTATTTTATAAAGTATATATGACTGTCATGCATTAAATATAAGGTCTTTTTGAAAAACTTGTTCTGTTCTTAAAATTCACTGTAATGTTACAATGGTTTTATCATAAGTTCTTTTTCTTTTCACTTATATTTTTGTTATAATTCATGATCTTTGAAATAAACTGTAAGTAGCTTTCTCTGAACACTGATTTTGTCCCTATATGTAATAGATGCATTTGCTTCTGGGTATAATTCACATTTAAAAAATGAAAGTCACTGATATGTCAGTAGAACATTTACTTCTTTATAACTCAGAACCATCCTGTTCATTTCTTTAAGCTGATGAATATTTCTTCCCAGAATATGGGAAAGAGCAAAGCCTTCCAGTTAATTAGGGTATGTGACCATTTCTAAGAGCAGATAACAAATGGAGTAGGTGGTTGACAATATACAGCAATCTGAGGAGTGTCAGTGTTATCCAAATATATATGCTCTTTGTGTTTTATTTCTATAAGGAAATAACTGCTAATCATTATTCTCTTTTAATATTTAGTTCCTTTGAAAACAACGATTTACATTTTGTTGTGCAAATATATTATCTACCCCCCCCACACATCACTTTTGTTGTTGAATATTCTTTTATATACTACATTTTACATCACAACCTCATAGTCATAAAATATTGTGTACATCTCTGCGTGGGTTACAGATGAGCTGGGTAAGGTTGAGAACACAATGAAGAGAAGTCCTTTCATCAAGGAATGAAATTAAGGGAATTATATGGAATAAGAACCTTTGGTCAGTGATAACAAGAAAGCATACATATTTTGATTCTGGTTTGTTCAATGTGTGAATGAGAAAAGAATAATATAAAAAGTTCAGGCAATTCTCAGAGAATTCGATTTTTCATATTGATTTCATGCTGAAATGCCATATTTGGATGCTCAAGGCAAGTCAATTAAGTACTACCTATTAGAGATAGCATTAGCCAGAAACAATTTTAATCATACAGTTCTATGACCTGATGAAGTACATGGGTGATTTTATTAATTAAAATATCATGAAGTTAGAGATATTTTAATATATTCATTAAAACTCATGAGGTTAATTAAAAAACTCTATAGACATTTCTAGACTAATAAAAATCATAGAAAAGTAATTATTAGGTAGGTCTAAATTGACCCATTGAGAAAGCAGACTACTGAGGGAAATATTAGAAAAACAGTTTATCATTGTGTCTATTTAACATGCTTTGAATTTGTGCAGGTAGTATTGCTCTCTTTTAATATCTAACATAACACATTTGGTAACATCACACATTTGGAAATGTATTTTGTTCTCTTGTGTTATTAGAAAATCAAATATGACTTCAAAATGTCCTTGGATCTTTTTCAAGATTACCTAAAGGAGAATTAAATTTATTTATATATTAGTGGTAAATATCATGCTACCATAGTGAAATTGTGAAATGTTTAGGATTCCATTTCTGGATTTTGACAATGCTGACTGAAGCTTCAACTTCTCCAAATACTAGTTAAATCATATTGAGCAAGTTACTTAACTTGTTCAAACTGTAGAATTGTACAGGTCTATTGTGGAGACTGGAAAATGAATGTTAATTATTTAGCATGGTATGTGGCACATAATAAACATTCCATAATTTTAAGCTTTCATAATTATAATTGTCATTATGATAAATATTACAATATTCAGTTATTGCCCTCAATGTAGTTGCATTTGGTGAAATAATTTCAAAGTGTTATCTTTGTCTATAATGAAGCTTATATTATACTGTTAAAATGGGGCAGATATTTTGGGAGTGGTTCTCTAGGACACAAGGGAAGATCAGTAAAGAATGACTTATAAATCACAGACCTGTACTGTACCTCTGAAACAAATAATACATTATATGTTAAAAAAAAGAAGAACATAGTAGGAAGGGTAAAATGAAGGGGGGGGAAATCAGAGTGGGAGATGAACCATGAGAGACTATCGACTCTGAGAAACTAACTAAGGGTTCTAGAGGGGAGGGGATGGGGGAATGGGTTAGCCTGGTGATGGGTATTTAAGAGGGCACATATTGAATGGAGCACTGGGTGTTACATGCAAACAATGAATCATGGAACACTACATCAAAAACTAATGATGCAATGTATGGTGATTAACATAATAAAATTTTTTAAAAAATGAACTATTGGGACTTCATCAAGATAAAGAGCTTTTGCACAGCAAAAGAAATAGTCAACAAAACCAAAAGACAACCGACAGAATGGGAGAAGATATTTGCAAATGACATATCAGATAAAGGGCTAGTATCCAAAATCTATAAAGAACTTATCAGACTCAACACCCAAAGAACAAAGAATCCAATCAAGAAATGGGCAGAAGACTTGAACAGACATTTCTGCAAAGAAGACATCCAAATGGCCAACAGACACATGAAAAAGTGCTCAATATCGCTCAGCATCAGGGAAATCCAAATCAAAACCTCAATGAGATACCACCTCACACCAGTCAGAATGGCTAAAATTAACAAGTCAGGAAATGACAGATGTTGGCGAGGATGCGGAGAAAGGGGAACCCTCCTACACTGTTGGGAATGCAAGCTGGTGCAACCACTCTGGAAAACAGTATGGAGGTTCCTCAAAAAGTTGAAAATAGAGCTACCATATGACCCAGCAATTGCACTACTGGGTATTTACCCCAAAGATACAAATGTAGGGATCTGAAGGGGTACGTGCACCCCGATGTTTATAGCAACAATGTCTACAATAGCCAAACTGTGGAAAGAGCCCAGATGTCCATCAACAGATGAATGGATAAAGAAGATGTGGTGTATATATATACAATGGAATATTATGCAGCCATCAAAAGGAATGAAATCTTGCCATTTGCCAACAACGTGGTTGGAACTGGAAGGTATTATGCTGAGCAAAATAAATCAATCAGAGAAAGACATGTATCATATGATCTCACTGATATGAGGAATTCTTAATCTCAGGAAACAAACTGAGGTTTGTTGCTGGAGTGGTGGGGGGTGGGAGGGATGGGGTGGCTGGTGATAGACACTGTGGAGGGTATGTGCTATGGTGAGCTCTGTGAATTGTGTAAGATTGTTGAATCACGGACCTGTACCCCTGAAACAAATAATACATTATATGTTAAAAAAAATAAAAAATAAAAAAGAAGAAGATAGTAGGAAGGGAAAAATGAAGGGGTGGAAATCAGAGGGGGAGACGAACCATGAGAGACTATGGACTCTGAGAAACAAACTGAGGGTTTTAGAGGGCAGAGGGGTGGGGGGATGGGTTAGCCTGGTGATGGGTATTAAAGAGGGCACGTATTGAATGGAGCACTGGGTGTTATACACAAACAATGAATCATGGAACACTACATCAAAAACTAATGATGTAATGTATGATGATTAACATAACATAATAAAATTTAAAAAAATTTAAAAATAAATAAAATAAAAATATTTCATTAAAAAAAGAATGACTTATAAAAATGAAAAGGAAAGTCTCAACATTTTTGCAACAAACTGCCTTCCAGAAATATTTATTAGTAAGAAATTTTGATTTAATTTTGATTGTTTACTATTCCTATACTAAACAAAAGATATCTAAAGTGGCCTCATTTAAAATTATATTGGAGGAACTTTTCCAAAGGGAAAAAAAATAGACTACTTTCATATGAATTTTTAGTCTTAATATAAATTTAATATTTCATTCCTTGGTGACAATTTTTATTATTTTATGCAAAGATGAAATGTATTACCTTTTTCCCCATCTTTCATTATTGTTGCTGAATTTTCCTTTTAGGTATTAAAATTTCACACTAAATTTACAGGACCTACAATAATATTATTGAACCACTCTACATATTTTGGTATATAAATTTGACTTATTTATAGAATGTTTAGATGCCTTGCATCTTAACTCTTACTGATATATAAAATAAACGTGCTGACAAGATGAGAGTTTAAACAAAAATTTATGTTCTAGGGCACCTGCATAGCACAGTAGGTTAAGAATCCAACTCTTGGTTTCAGCTCACGTGGTGATCTTGGGGTCGTGGGATCAAGACCCCCATATCAGGCTCCATGCTCAACACAGAGTCCATTAAAGTCTCTCCCTCTCTCTCCCTCTTCCTCACCTTGTGCCCTCTCTGTCTCTCTAAAATAAATAAATACATTTTTTTTAAGAAAAACCTTATGATCCATAAAATAATCAAGTAGAACATAAAAAATAATATCACAAAAATGAAGAACTCAAGAAATGGTCTTCAAAGCCTATCAGACACAGCAAAGATATTTAAATAGAAAGAAAATATGCAATTAGAAAGTATGCAGAATGAAGGAAAAAGAATATAAGAGAAGGGATATGTGAGGGTCAGAAGAAAAGCCCAGAATGCAAATAATTTTAGTCCTAGGAAAAGGGGATAACAGATAGTGCAGGGACAATAAAAGAAGACATGAAAGCTAAAGACATTTAAAAATTAATAAATGGGAAGAAAAAATCTATCAGAATTACTAAAAAGAAAATCACATACAGAAGTTTAAAAACACCTGGAAACCAAATACAAAAAGTTTAAAAACACCACATTTTTAAAAATTATCTTCTAGTATACAACGTTATAATACATGTTATCTTCTAATATACAATAAGAGGACAGTTTCATGGTTAACATGGATGTGGGAACATTAAATACAATGATTAAAAACTTTCAAGGCACTGAAAGAAAATTATCTATGTAAAAGTCTAGATCTGTAGAAAAAGATTCTTCAAGTCAAAGTGAAGACATCTTCAGAGAAACAAAGCATAAGAGAGTTTATCATCATCAGACCAAAATTTTAAAAATATGCTAAAGGAAATTCTCAAAGCAGAAGGAAAATTATTCCAGAAGGAGCCATGAGATCTCAAAGAAGAGAGATCATTTAGTATTAAAGTACATGACAATAGCATAATCATCAGGTATATGCCTTAAATACTATCAGGCGTACATATGTTTCAGAAGAGATAAAGGTATAAATATTATAAGAAAAAGGATATTCCATAAAATGTAACCTTAATTTTAAATGTTTAGAATTTATCCACACAATTTTTAAGGTATTTTGACAGCTATGGGGGAGTTTTATTGTGATGGCTTTCCTATACCATTTACCCCCCTTAATTTATACTCAAATGTAAGGAAACAGTTTTATTTTTATCTATATATGTTTCTTCATCTTCCTTTTAAAACAAAAGACTTTGCATATGTGATTAAATTAAGGATTTGGGGACAAGGAGTTTATCCCGATTATCTGGGTGAACCCAATGTAATCACAAAGGTCCTTAGAAGGGGAAGAAGAGAGAGTCAGTCAAGAAAAGGCAATGTAGAAGAAAAAAAAAAAGGCAATTGTGATGACAGAAGGAGAAAGAAGAATTTGGAAGAATCTACCCTGCTAAGTTTTGAAGCTAAAGTATGGAGCCAGGAGCCAAGGAATATAGGCAATCTCTAGAATCTAAAAAAGACAAGAAAACAGATTCTCCCTACAGCACCTAGGGGGAAAAAAAAGTATTCTCATTGACTCATTTTATATCCCTATCTCCAGAATTATAAGACAATAAATTTGTATTGCTTTAAGTCACTAAATTTCTGGTAATATGTTACAGAGGCAATAGGAAATTAACACCCTTTGGAATACATACATTTTTTGCATGTGCTCATGGAATATTTTTCAGAACTAACTATACCACTATAAAGTAAATCCCAACTAATTAAAATACTTTTAAATATTTTAAGTTATTCAGAGTATGGTCTCTGATCAGAGTGAAATAAGCTAAATTAAGCTCAAACAATAAAATAAATAAAAATCACAGTATACTAAAAATTTAGGAAATTAATTTGTCAAAGAGGATATCAAAATGGAGATTAGAAATGTTAGAAAATATTTTAAATTAATAATAAAAGAAAATATGATATATCAAACCTGTTAAAAAAACAGGTAGACCATGTAAAGAAGCAGATTAATAGATGTACGTGAAACTAGGAAAAATCACCTCAGAAAATTAAGCAAAAGAGTGGAAATAACCAAATTATGAAAATAATAAAAATAAATAAGGCAAAAAATAAATCTTTAATGGAAGAAATTAACAAAGACTGTTTAGTTCTTTGAAAAGACTAATAAAATTATTAAATGCCTAACAAGATAAGAGACCACATACAATATACAATATCAAAAATGAATAGGGGTCATCATTTCTAATCCTAGAGATTATAAAACATAATAGTTATAAATTAAAGCAATAAGGAAGAAAACTATGATTGTGGTAATGGATTATGAAAAAGTAGTTGATGAAATTCAACACACATTCATGATAAAAGTCTATAACATACCATGAAGATAATGGCTCTTTCTTGATGTGATAAGAGATGTCTATAAAAATTCTATATGAATATCATACTTAATTTTGAACTACTGAAAATATTGTCCCTGTTATCAGGAATGATATTAAAATATCCTTTATTGCCAATTCTGTTCACCATGGCTATTGGATATCCCAGTTTGTTTAATAAAATAATTAAAGTATAAGTATTTAAAAAAAGAGATAAAACTCTTATTATATGCACACAATATTATTACGTAAAAAAATTCCAACAGAATGTATAAACAGCCTTCACAATTAATAAAGTAACTAATGAGGTCGCTGGATACACAACATATAAAAATCAAATAATATGTTAACTAACTGGAATTTTTTTATTCTTTTTTAAATTTCGTTTTGTTTTTTATGTAAATTCAATTAATTAACATATGATGTATTATTAGTTTCAGAGGTAGAGGTTAGTGATTCACCAGTTTTATATAATACGCAGTGCTCATTATCATGTGTCCTCCTTAATGTCCATCATCCAGTATCCGCAATCCCCCCCAGCGCCCTCCCATCCAGCAACCCTCAGTTTGTTCCCTATGATTAAGAATCTCTTTATCTCCCTCTCTGATTTCATCTTGTTTTATTTTTTTCCTCTTTTCCCCTATGATCCTCTGTTTTGTTTCTTAAATTCCACATATGGGTGAGATCATATGATGATTGTCTTTCTCTGATTGACTTACTTCACTTAGCATAATACCCTCTAGTTCCACCCATGTTGCTGCATCATTTTTTTGATGGCTGAGTTGTATTCCATTTTGTATGTATACCACCTCGTCTTTATCCATTCATCTGTCGATGGACATCTGGGCTCTTTCATAGTTTGCTATTGTGGACATTGCTGCTATAAACATTGGGGTGCAGATGGCCTTTCAGATCCCTACATTTTTATCTTTGGGGTAAATACCTAGTAGTGCAATTGCTGGGTCACAGGGTAGCTCTATTTTCAACTTTTTGAGGAACCTCCATACTGTTTTCCAGAGTGGCTGCACCAGCTTGCATTCACACCAACAGTGTAAGAGGGTTCCCCTTTCTCTGAATCCTCACCAACATCTGTCATTTCCTGACCTGTTCATTTTAGCCATTCTGACTGGTATGAGGTGGTATCTTACTGTGGTTTTGATTTGTATTTCCCTGATGCCGAGTGATGTTGAGCATTTTTTCATATGTCTGTTAGCCACTTGGATGTCTTCTTTGCTTGGATGTCTGTTCATGTCTTCTGCCCATTTCTTGATTGGATTATTTGTTCTTTGGGTGTTGAGTTTGATAAGTTCTTTATAGATTTTGGATACTAGCCCTTTATCTGATAAGACATTTGCAAATATCTTCTCCCATTCTGTCAGTTGTCTTTTGGTTTTGTTGACTCTTTTGTTTGCTGTGCAAAAGCTTTTTCTTGATAAAGTCCCAATAGTTCATTTTTGCCTTTGTTTCCCTTGCCTTTGGACACATGTCTAGCAAGAAGTTGCTGCAGCCAAGGTCACAGAGGTTGCTGCCTGTGTTCTCCTTTAGGATTTTGATGGACTCCTGTCTCACATTGAGGTCTTTCATCCATCTTGAGTCTATTTTTGTGTGTGGTGTAAGGAAATGGTCCAGTTTCATTCTTCTGCATGTGGCTGTCCAATTTTCCCAAACCCTTTGTTGAAGAGACTTTCTTTTTTCCATTGGACATTCTTTCCTGCTTTGTCAAAGATTAGTTGACCATAGAGTTGAGGGTCCATTTCTGGGCTCTCTATTCTGTTCCATTGATCTATGTGTCTGTTTTTGTGCCAGTACCATACTGTCTTGATGATGACAGCTTTGTAATAGAGCTTAAAGTCCAGAATTGTGATGTCACCAGCCTTGGTTTTCTTTTTCAACATTCCTCTGGCTATTTGGGGTCTTTTCTGGTTCCATACAAATTTTAGGATTATTTGTTCCATTTCTTTGAAAAAAGTGGATGGTATTTTGATAGAGATTGCATTAAATGTGTAGATTGCTCTAGGTAGCATAGACATTTTCACAATATTTGTTCTTCCAATCCATGAACGTGGAATGTTTTTCCATTTCTTTGTGTCTTCCTCAATTTCTTTCATGAGTGTTCTATAGTTTTCTGAGTACAGATTCTTTGCCTCTTTGGTTAGGTTTATTCCTAGGTATCTTATGGTTTTTGGATGCAATTGTAAATGGGATCAACTCCTTAATTTCTCTTTCTTCTTTCTCATCGTTAGTGTATAGAAATGCCACTGATTTCTGTGCATTGATTTTATATCCTGTCACTTTGCTGAATTCCTGTATGAGTTCTAGCAACTTTAGGGTGGAGTCTTTTGGGTTTTCCGCATAAAATATGTGGAATATCTGGGAAGAATGCGAGCTTGACTGCTTTTTGCTGATTCAGGTGCCTTTTATGTATGTATGTATGTATGTATGTATGCACGTATGTCTGATTGCTGAGGCTAGGACTTCTAGTACTATGCTGAACAACAGTGGTGATAGTGGACAGCCCTGCCATGTTTCTCACCTTAGGGGAAAAGCTCTCATTTTTTCCCCATTGAGTATGATATTTGCTGTGGGCTTTTCATATATGACTTTTATGATATTGAGGTGTGTTCCCCTATCCCTAAACTGGGAAGAGTTTTAATTAAGAAAGGATGCTGTAGTTTGTCAAATATTTTTTCTGCATCTATTGAGAGGATCATATGATTCTTGTCCTTTCTTTTCTTAATGTAGTGTATCACATTGATTGATTTGTGGATGTTGAACCACGCTTGCAGCCCAGGAATAAATCCCACTTGGTCATGGTGAATAATCCTTTTAATGTAGTATTGGATCCTACTGGCTGGTATCTTGGTTAGAATTTTTGTATCCATGTCCATCAAGGATATTGGTCTATAGTTCTCCTTTTTGGTGGAGTCTTTGTCTGGTTTTGGGATCAAGGTAATGATGGCCGCATAGAAAGAGTTTGGAAGTTCCCCTTCCATTTCTAGTTTTTCAATCAGCTTCAGAAGAATAGGCATTAATTCTTCTTTAAATGTTTGGTAGAATTCCCCTGGGAAGCTATCTGGCCCTGGGCTCTTGTTTGTTGGGAGATTTTTGATTACTGTCTAAATTTCCTTGCTGGTTATGGGTCTGTTCAGGTTTTCTATTTTTTTCCTGTTTCAGTTTTGGTAGTTCATACATGTCTGGGAATGCATCCATTTCTTCCAGATTGCCTAATTTGTCGGCGTATAGTTGCTCATAATATGTTCTTAATTGTTTATATTTCTTTGGTGTTGGTTGTGATCTCTCCTCTTTCATTCAGGATTTTATTTATTTGGGTCCTTTCTCTTTTCTTTTTGATAAGTCTGGCCAGGGTTTTATCAACCTTATTAATTCTTTCAAAGAACCAGCTCCTAGTTTTGTTGATCTACTGTTCTTTTGGTTTCTATTTCATTGATTTCTGCTCTGATCTTTATTATTTCTCTTGTCCTGCTGGGTTTAGGCTTTATTTGCTATTCTTTCTCCAGCTCCTTTAGGTGTAGGGTTAGGTTGTGTATTTGAGACCTTTCTTGTTTCTTGAGAAAGGCTTGTATTGCTATATACTTTCCTCTTAGGACTGCCTTTGCTGCATCCCAAAGATTTTGAGCAGTTTTGTTTTCATTTTCATTTGTTTCCATGATTTTTTTTTAATTCTTCTTTAATTTCCTGGTTGACCCATTCATTCTTTAGTAGGATGCTTTTTAGCCTCCCTGTATTTGAGTTCTTTCCAAATTTCCTCTTGTTATTGAGTTCCAGTTTTAAAGCATTGTGGTCTGAAAATATGCAGGGAATGATCCCAGTCTTTTGGTACCAGTTGAGACCTGATTTGTGACCGAGGATGTGATCTATTCTGGAGAATGTTCCATGTGCACTCAAGAAGAATGTGTATTCTGTTGCTTTGGGATGGTATGCTCTCAGTGTATCTGTGAAGTCCGTCTGGTCCAGTGTGTCATTCAAAGCCCTTGTTTCCTTGTTGATCTTCTGCTTAGATGATCTGTTCATTGCAGTGAGGGAGTGTTAAAGTCCCCTACTATTATTGTATTATTATCTATATGTTTCTTTAATTTTGTTATTAATTGGTTTATATAATTGGCTGCTCCCATGTTAGGGACATAAATATTTACAATTGTTAAGGTCTTCTTGTTAGATAGACCCTTTAATTATGATACATTGTCCTTCCTCATCTCCTACATCTGTATTGATGTTCTCTTTAAAAGGTAATTGTAGAAGAAGTTTTGTCTAACTCCTTCCATAGTGGTTGTTGATTTCTCTGCTTTTTGCAAATATGAGCATTTTGGTTTATATATTTTGAGATAATATTTTCAATGTATCCATTTTAGAATCATTATAATTTCTTGAAGAAATTGAACTTTTAACATTATGTATTTATCCCTTATATTTCTTTTTTTTTTAAGTTTTTATTTAAATTCCAGTTAGTTAACCTACAGTGTAGTATTAGCTTCAGGTGTACAATATAGTGATTCAGCACTTCCATACAACACCTGGTGCTCATCACAAGTGCACTCCTTAATCTCCATTACCTATTCTCTCATTCCCCCACCCACCTCCCCTCTGATAACCATCAGTTTGTTCTCTATAGTTACAAGTCTGTTTCTTGGTTTGCCTCTCTCTATTTTTTCCCTTCACTCATTTGTTTTGTTTCTTAAATTCCACATAGGAGTAAAATCATATGGTATTTGTCTTTCTCTGACTTATTTCACTTAGAATAATACTCTCCAGCTCCATCCATATCATTGTAAATGGCAAGATTGCATTCTTTTTTATGGATGAATAATATTCAGGGGCTGTGAAATGAATAATTTCAGGGATATCAAAATGTGGTAGATATGGTAGTCCAGTTATCTGAGGTTTTGAACAGTATTTATGTGTTGTTCTTTTCTATACTCATTGACTAATGTTAATATTCTTTTTTTTGTGAGTATGGTTAGTAGTCTTGAAATGTGAACTCATGTAATGTAGAGATTTTAATGTTGGAATACCAGGTAGTCTGGTTTAAGAGTACATCCCTCAAGAGAAGTTTTTTACTGATCCTGATATGTACTTTTTTCTTGACATTTCTGTATCAAAATGTCATAAGTGGAAGAACATGTGTGGCCTTATGATTACAGAATTAAATGGAGATAGTAAAGATTGTTAACTGACCAAATAAATTTTCTGACAACATAATTTTATGTAATTTTGTGGATTTTCTCCTCTGTTTTCAATAATAATTTCTATATTAATTCTATCTAAAGAAAATATCCTGCCACAGATTTTGAGATATTCTTCATGTTTACTTTGTAAATGTGCCAGTATTCTTGGAACATTAAAATGGTGAGGAATATATTGTTTATGGTTATATCTTCTGCAAATTTTTCCTGTGTGGAGACAATAATATGTGACTGTATTTAATTTGACCTACAAATCTCAAAACCATTAGTTTTAAATGATTATAATGCATAAATAGTCATACTTCTTTTAGAAAGAAATCCCATTAAAATAATTCAGTTTTTAAAACTAACTTTATTGAGGTATGTTTTACAAAAAATAAACAGTTATTTTGAGTGGAGAGCTTTTCCCTGGGCTTCAGCAAATGTATACACCTGTGCAGTCTGACCAAAGGCAGATATAAAACACAGCCATCAAAGAGTTCACCACTGCCCTTTGGAGTAAATCTTCCCAAGATCACTGGCCCCAGACAACCATGGATCTGCTTTCTGTCACTATTGATTAGTTTTTCCTATTCTAGGATTTGAAATTAATGGAATCATAGAATCTATATTCTTTTGTGCTTGGCAACTTTTGCTCAGCATGATGATTTTGAGAATCAACACGTTGCTTATGCATCCATTTTGTTGCTTATATATAGCAGTACTCCACTCTTTATTGTTCAGCCTTTTTCCACTGTGTTTATTCACCTCTTGATGGCTATTTGAATTTTTTCAAGTGTGGGGTATTACAAATAAAACTACTATGAAAATTCATGTTCAAGTATTTCTATGAATATAAGTTTTCCTTTCTCTAGGTAAAAACCAAAAGTTGAATTGCTAGGCCATGTAATAAGTATATGGTTAACCTTTAAGAAACTGCCAAACTGTTTTTCCAGAGTGGTTTGTACCATTTTATATTTCCACCAGCATTGAACTAAAGCCCCAGGTGTTCTGGTTATTATGCATCCTCTCCAACAATGAATGAAAATTTTACGGTGCTGCATATTCAACTAAGCATTCAGTAACCATAAGTTACCACTATTTTTATTTTAAGTGTCTTCCCTGCTAGTCAGATGAATATTGTAGCAACATTCTGACAATTGTAGTTGGAGAGTCATGGTATTGCAAACAGTGATGTTTTCTAAATGCATTGGGCATAAAGAGATGTAAGCAATGCTGATGGAACTGCTTTACTAGTAGTAAATATACACTAAGACATGATGCTAGTTAACAAAATTATTTAACATAATTCAGAGCTTGTGCATAGTCATAACCATAATACCAACTCTTGCCAAGGGTTTTCTTTTTTTCATTTATTTATTTTAGTTAGGTAATCTTTGTTGACTCCTTAAGGCTATGAGAATTGAGGAATGCTTTTAGGGCTTTTTTCTTTGTTGTTCTTCTTTGTTATAAACACAAACATCAAATTATGGTTTTAAGAAGCACCATTTAATCCATGAACCTAAGACAAAGGTATCCATTTCCTTTTGCTCTGTTCTCCAGTGCTGCTTAGAAAATGAGAAGAAAGGTAAGTCTTCTCACTTCTTTTTTTCCCCCTTCTTTGCTTGACGTTATATTGTCTGCTGCCTTGTAATCAATGTATGCCTTCATTAAGGAACATGTAAATAACTTATCAGACTCTATATAATCTTTCAATCACACATGATATTTTGAAAAAAATCTTTTGTTGCTGAAGTTTAGAGTGAGACCTATGTATAGAGACCCCTTATATATAAAAGGAACTGTTACATAAATGAAATCATTTTTAAGTTGTAAAATCCTTAGTATCTCTTTCTGAGTAATTTTGGAATTGAAGTGGAGAATTAAATTCAGTGTCTTTTAAGAGTTATTTACTAATTTACATTTTGTTATTCTTGATGTAATATGCAAAACTGTATCATTTTATCTTTTATAATTTCCAGATTTCTATACCTTTACACTCACACACATAATAGTTTGTACAAATTTTTAAAGCCACATTAGGGAGATCTTAATTTTTTGGGTTTTACTATTGTCATTGTTGTTTTGGTTGGTTATGTTTGTGTGTTAGTAGATCTAAATGCCCAGTTGTACAGAGGATAAATAAATAATAAACTAAGAACTTGCTTATAAAGTGGCTGAAACTCCTCAATAACTTTACCAAATCAACATTTTTCATTGTTTACACATCTCAGGGCTCCTCAGTGTTTATACTGAAATTAATAAAATAAGAGGCAGGTGGGTACAAGAATTGATGCTGGATGCTTTGTTATGTACTTTTTTCCAACTGAATGATTCTCATTTTGCCTTGTCTTTTTTTCAATTTAGGTTTTGAAAATATAACTTAATGCTGTGTTATGGCAACTTTTAAAAGTACACTGTGCTTTACCTAATATCTTTTGACTTATTTTTTCTCTTACTCTGTGAAAAAGTGTCGTCCTTTTTTCTTTAAACATACTCAGACAAAATTTAGTTGGTCTCATCGCTTTTTTGAAGATGAAAATCACAAGATGTCATAATTGTTGATTTTATGTGGAGCATTATAAAATGCTAAGCATTTGTTAATCTCATCTGGATTATTTTTGAATCTCAATTGTTAAGAGACTTAAAAGTTTAATTTTCAGGGTGTTACTAAATCAGATTTCATTTATTTCAGTGTTTACAGAGTTGAAGTACAGAAATTTAGAATTTCACAATTACTTGATAAATTTATTAATGTATTAACAAGCAAGTTGAATAAAAGAAAATACTTGTTATCATTTGAAACTCTTTTCAAATATTTATATTAACAATTAACTTTATACTACATGGCATTGTCTAGATTTTTTTTCTAAATATAAACACTGAAGTAGATCTACTAGGGATAGTATTAATAAGCAGTTGACTGGATGGAACAGACCTCAGAATCGTAGCTACAAATTGTCAGATATGATTCAAAGTGATCCCTTTTGGTCACAAGTTTCTCAGGATGAAGGCTTTTTAATAATTTTTTGTTTAAGAATTTGAAACAGTAAACAGTAAACAGTAAAATCCCAGGAGAAAATGTCTTTGTAAATATCTACTTTCCCTGTGAGAAAATCTTATATGTAAGATTTAAATAGTCAGGACTTGACAGGCCTATAAAAGGAGTCTTCTTTCACTGATTCTAGCCTCTCCATTAACCTGGACAGATTGATAGTCTCTTCTCAAAGCTAAATTAACATGAGTCTATTAATGAATTTGCCACAGCAAATGAATAACAATAAAGAAGAATCATAGAATCATAGTGTTTAAAGGAACCTTCCAGATCATCTAATTCCAAACCTATTTTTAGGATAAGGAAGTGAAACCAGGAAACTAGGTATCAACAGGACCCAGCCAATTACACAACTTCCTAGTCTCCTAGTTTCATTTCTCCTTGTATAACAGTATATTATGGTATTTACTGATTTTAAATACATGTTAATTAATAATTTTGTACATATACTCTTCCTCTTGTTTCTACAGCAGGTGTACTAACTTCGACCTTCCTTTTTTACAATCAACATTACCTTATGTCTTGTCCAGACCCCCATCAGAAGAATAAACTTCTCATAGAGAATCAATAACCTGAGTTTTGGGCAATGCTAATCATGATTCAGTGAATAGTAGATGAAGGTAAGGAAGAAAAATACAAAATGGTAAAGAATACAGTAATTCAGTGATATTTGAACTTATGTAATTTCTTTCCTTACTTTATAAATTTATGCTAATTTTTCTTTCTTATTTAGGGATGATACACATTAGATTTCATCTCTGAAAGAATTGGCAGTTTTTGTATTTTTTTTTTAATTTCACTGTAATAATGCAAAAGTCAAGTAGTTGGTTCCTAGAACTAATAAGTCATTTTACTTATAGCTTGATCTTCTTAATATTTATACTTCTACCATTGTTGATGTAATTCAAGTGCATAAAATCATTGCTTGGTAGTCATTTGGATTTGATTGAAATATGAAATATGCAGATTGGGAAAAGGTTGAATTAGGAAATACATTTATCACATTTTCACTTCAGCATGACAATAAATCTTTCCATTAGGTGAAACCAGCCATGTAACTATCTGCTTCCTTTAAGTGGAAAGGTATCATAAAATCTAATCTATTTTGTGAAACAGTCTTGCATGAGACTAAAATAAGCAACAAACCAAAAACTGACAAAACACCTGAGCATCACCCATTCAAGCTCAGTCACAAAGAAAACATTGTAGACAATTAAAATTTCTACATACATAGAATATTTCTGCAGTAATCTCTATTTCTTAGGGTTTTAATTTTTCCATTTCTCTTTACTGTGGTCACGCATGATTTGTAGTCATATATTCTTAGCTACTTACTTTGACAAGAGAGAAGCTAATGAATAAAAAGGTTGACTAGCTTACTGAAGGTCATTTTTGCAGCAGTTCAGCTAAGAAGAGAGCTGGACTCTCTTGCCCTACCTCGGGTGATTGCTTGAGATCCAATTTGTGGTACATATTCCTCTTATAAGATCACAATTACATTTGAGCTTTAAGTGCTAGAAGTAAACTTTCAGCTCACTAGTCCCTGTCCAGAGAAATCAGAGGGAGAAGAGGAGGAACAGTCTTAGGCATCAGACTGAAGATACAGTAGTTGCCATACTGGCCAAATCATGAATTCAAATATAAATCTAGGTTTACATCTGCATTGTATCCCAACAACATCCCTATAGTATGATAAATATTACTATTAATATAAATGACAATCAGAATTCACCTCACAAGTATTAGACCCAAAATTGAAACTCTGGTTTATCTAATTCCAAAAGCCATTTTTGAGGAATTTGACTCGATTCCCCTGGGGACTTTGGGAAACTGCCTAAAATATGCCTCAGAGTAGGCCCATGTGAAGAACCACCTCATGTCAAGTTTGCCTACCTACTTGATGGTGTCCTATCCCACGTACCTGCAGTTCTTTGAAGGCTCTGCCTTACTAGAGAAGTATGCTCACACTTAGGAACGTGAGAAGTGCCAGGGTGTTAATGTACCTGGGCTCTGTCCAACACTAGTTGGTGGATAAATACCATAGCCTTCTTCCTGTTCCAGAGGGAGTGGGCAATCAGTTGCAGTGTTATGAACCTGAATACTGCATTTGGAGGTCCTAAAAACAGCTGCTACCTCAGTCAGCATGAAAAAGTTGCAATGCTTGGCCAGAAGTCAGATTAAGTCAGTGATTTGATAAGTCATTTTTTTGTGACACTTTAAGGACTTAGGCTGCAAGAAGCTTCATTGAAAAGGTAATTCTACAAGGAAGGGTCACTGGTGAAATTTACAATGCTGGAGGTAAGATTGCAAGCCATGTTAAATAAGAGAAAAGAATAAGGATAAAATTCATTAAGAATAGAATTTTTTTCTTTTTTGAGAAGAACCACCTGATTGGAGAAATGGACCTATCTTGGAAAAATATGAGAGATAATGTTGAACAGATAAGGAGTCAGGAAATAAAACGACAGATTAAAAATTTTGAATTTGATCTAATAAGACTTACATAATGGATTCAGCAAACTCTACCCATTTTTGAGAGAAAGGAACCCATAATCAAATCACATCTAAAATACAATTTTCAAGTATTTGCTGTAGTATTTTTTAAAAGATTTACTTATTTTAGAGAGAGAGAGAGAAAGAGAGAGAGAGAGAGTGAGCATGGGTGGGGGAGGGGCAGAGGGAGAGGGAGACAGAGTATCTCCAGCAGACTCTATGCTGAGTACAAAGCCGGACATGGGGCTTGATCTCATGACCCTGAGATCATGACCTGAGCCAAAACCAAGACTTGGATGCTTAACCGACTGAGCCACTCAGGCACCCCTTTGCTGTGGTATTTTTAATGAATAAAAACTTAATGTGAGAAATATGACAAAATTCTAAAATCTGCCTACATAGACTTACTCTTTGTAAATAATACCACTCTAAGAAATAAGAACATTTATCTTAGTGTTACATGATGAAGATACAAGGTAACCATGGAAACTGCACTTATTCTTAAACAATGATGTCCCACCATTTTGATGAATAGATACTTCTTATTGAATACATGAATGACTTACAAAAAAGGTCATGATATACAAGAATATCACCCTCAAAAGAACCAAAAAAGTAAAGTACCTGTTCTTCTGTAGATAGTGTCATAAGTGACCTAATTTATCAGATTCTGGAAATCATCAGAAATTTAAAGATCCTTTTGAGGAAGGGACAAAAACCATGGAGTTGTGAAGCTTTATTTAAAACAAATACAATACATATATGGATGTTTATAGAACAGTTTAAAAAATGACTGGCATAAGAAAAACTTTTCAGTAATTCTATAATTTGTTACAACAATTTTGTCAGCATTTTCCTCCTATTGACTGAAAGATTCCTGAAAATATACATGAACCGTTAACTTAGAAACTCTTTATTTTCATCTGAGATGTTAAGTAATATATTGAACAATGCTTCTATTAAAACTAAAATGTATCTGCCTTTGATTGCTATATGACATCTAATATTTTACATTTTAAGTCAAATTTTTAAATATAGGGAAAAGAATAACAGTTGGATTGTAAAGATGTTTTTTAATGAACAAACGAGTGCAGTCCTAGATATAATTCAGAACACGCAATCTACCTCATGTTGTTTTTTTTATTTTGGGCACAAATCCTTTGCATGAGACCATTCCAGTGGGGTGGTGCTAGTAATTAATCTGATACTATACTTTTATTCCATTTTGATGAAGCTCACTACATGAAGGAATGTATGCTTCCTAATGTACTGCTATAAAAATATAATGAATTATATATATACCCAGCTGAATATAATGGGCTAAATATTGAAAACATCATAGGCACAGCATTATGCCTAACAGTATCTCAGACAATTGCACGAGACAAACAATTCCTATGACTTTAATGGTATCAGAACAGAAAGAATAAAGAAAATTTGAAAAGAAACTTAATCACAATGAAGTATGTTGGTACACTTTAGAGACTACAGATTTTTTTGATTCTTGAAATTTCTTAAATCTTGTATGTGAATAATTATTAAAATGTAAAATCACTTAAAAAATGAAATAAAATGTAAAATCACTGATGCAACTGTTACATAATTATGTCATTATGCAATTATCTTATGTAACTATAACATTCTGATAAAACCAGTTAATAGACCAGTGACAGTGATCAGACATGACTAATTACAGCTTATGTTATTATTAAATGAGTCAGAAATCCAAAGTTTTCCCACTATTTTAAAGATACTGGACCCAACTGATTCCTTCTGGTTGAAAGCACTAGCATATTCTTTACCAGAATGGCTATCAGACTATTTCCTAAAATATCTCATCATAAAACATCTATAACCTTTATTCTGCACTATTATAAAAGGGAGTAATATTACTTCACCTTGAGATGCTCATAATTAAACAACTGCATATACCATGACTTTCAGAGTCCCAAAGAATAAAACTGTAGGATAGACAATAATTCAGAGATATGGGTCTGGCTTGTTTGGTCTTCTCACCATTATTGTCTGATTCAGTCTCAGTTTAGATCCAATTTATCTCTTCTGTACTCAGAATCATATATAAATGAAAAATCTGTATACATTTTTCCACTTACCTATAAACCTCATAGTATAGCAATTGTTTTGATACAATTAACCAATGTAACATGAAATGAATGGGTAACCACGTATGTCAAATTGTAAAAATGTTTTTTCAAGGAATGGCACAGAATAATTGACAAAAGACTTACATGTTAGTCTTGGTCCTACAACATGCCAGGAGCGTTATATTGGGCAATTAAATTTAAATTTTAACCAGTAAAATGATCTTCATACATATACTATAATCCTCACATATTTAAAGAAATAGTTACATTAATAGAAGGTATTTAAAATATCCTGATCATTCTCTGTCTCATGTTTCTCAGACCATTAAATTGCACAATAATTCAGGCTTTTACTTGGGCTATCATCAGTAGAAGTCACTTAGGGATTTGTGATTGCTAATGTACCAATAATCTGCTTTTACCTTTCGGCCAGAGGGATACTCTTATGAGGAAGATTAATAATCTTTTGGAGCTGCATATCCCTATATGCATGTTCCTGGTATTATAGCAAGATGAGGTCTCCCAGTTACATTACACAACTCTAATAAATTAATTCACTCACTCATTCATTCATTCATTTAACATTAATGCAGTGTTTTGCAGATGGTTGAGCATTATGCTAAGTTGGATGGGAATTAAAAGAAAATAGTTATGGGTCCCTGTGTACATAAATTGAGAATTCATCTGGATCAGAGTTAGTGAGGGTAGAAAACAGAATTCATTACAAACAGTTAAGATGAAGAAACTTTTAAAAGGGGACTGTTTACAAAAGTGTGGTCAAGGTTAAGGAAATAAATGAGGGATGGTAAAACTCTTGTAACCCATAAAGCTTAAAGAACAGGTTGAGGTGGGGGGAGATAAAGCTAGCATAACATAGTACTGAAACCATATAGAGGAGGATCAAATAGCAGGAGTGAGGTTGGAGGATCTAACAAACATAGCTGGGATTAATGGGGGATGTCAGGAGCAGAAAAAAATACCTCAACATTCTTTTCTCTCTCAACTTTTACTGTCTTTTGATGCCTCCCCCTTAGCCAAATCCAACCACGAACCATCAGGAGAACCTGGCTGATACAACCCAAAGACGTTAGCCTCTGGGGACTCAGAGCAAAGCAGAGAAGAGTGGGAGAAAGGATGGAGGTTGTCAGTAAAATAAGAAGGCCCAGCAGAGTTTGCTCTTTTTGCCTTAAGTCTCCATTCTTATCCTTTGTTCAGAAGTTCTCAAATTCTAATACAGAGGACATAGAGGCTACACACACAGAGGTCAGCCACCTTTCAGGAAGGGTGGTATCAATTCAGTAATACTCCCAACTGAAATTTTAATTGTAAATCTAGCATTCCTTATACAAGATGACAAAAAGACAAAATTGGATAACACAAAATATGCATAGCAGCTCTACTAGCTATGTAGCTAAGCAAGAGGTTTTTTTTCATCTCCATTTAATGTGTCTTGACCCTCTACCAATATTTCATTTGATTGAAGTTCTGTATCTGATGGGTTGACCCAAACTTTCATTCTGTAAGGATGTGAGGTCTTAATAATTCTGCCTTTATCATACTGCAACTTTTTTTCATTTGTGCTTATTATTGAACTAGTGAATTCTAAGAAGTACCCTGGACATGGTTCGCCCTGATCCATTATTTCACATCAACCCAGTTTCCTCAATAATCAGGATCCATCACCACAGACAGTAGATTAACCCTTTTCTGGGAAAATCTGTTGGTTCACAGTTATAGGAAAATCTGTTGACTCACAGTTGGTTCACAGTTATAGGGAAATCTAATAGGCCAATAGGACATCTCATCTTTTGACTTAGTAGAATTATGGCTTTGTTCCTTGAATGAAGTCTTTCTCCCTCAGGAACTAGGACCATTGAACCCAATGGCAGAGAAACGGGAAGAAGACATTTTCTAAGTTAGCCATTATATGTATTAGTGAGAGGACATTTGCCACTTCTATTCCTTTGATTCTTAGATAAAATTCTACCTCTTGGGAAAATTATACCACATATTTGTAACTGGTTCAAAGTATATATTATCTTTTGTAGACCAGTACCTCAACTCCACAAAGTGTTAGCTCCCAGGAGTCACAAGAGCTTTCAGTATATGATTCTGTAAAGCCTATTGATTCTGACATCTGGAATATTTAATTTGACCAATCAATTCTATGGGAGTGAGTTTATTGTCATGGTTATTTTGCTGTAAAATTAGTTTCTTTGTCAGAAGTAATATTTTATCGAATATCATAGTGTTATCTCAGGCATTCCAAAAGTCTGCAGATGGTATTTTTGACACAGTGTTATAGACAAGAAAGGCAAATCCATATTTATATTATGTCTCTATTCCCATGAAAGACACAAAACAAAACACAACTGCCCCCTCCATGGTAGAAAGCCTCCAGAGTATTGATTTGTCATCAGACTGATTAATCTTCCTGGAGAATGGTGTCATGTAAGGGTTCAATGTTGGTCTCTACTAAAGTAGGTTAAGCACTTAGCAATAGATATATAAAGACAAGCCTTGATGAGAGGAATTCCAGACTTTTGAGCTCATGTATAACCTCTGTCCCTGCAGTTATGGCACTTGGATCACTTGAACCCATTCATTGAATACTGGGATGGCAAAAAGCCTAAGGTTCACACAATGGGTCATCTAAATCCATATGATTTTTGAGCATGTTTGAGGTACACTTAAATTCACCATTAATTCTTCCCATTTGCCTTACCCAGATCTCTTTGTCAATAATCTTCAATCTTGGTTTTTCCAAGCTTCTTATCTAACTCATTAGCTATTCTCCATAAGTTAAGATTGATATGCTGTTCACATTTCTATCCACCGAGATTTCTTTTATTACTGTCTTTTAGAGGCACTCTTTAGTAAAGCTGTACTGACACAGCTTTTCTCTATCCATGTTAGAACATCATGAAGAACCACAGACAAAGGAGGCTTGCATTTTTTTTTTTCTCATCACAATTCATTGGTATGAGTTGAGGGAAAGGTAGCAAAGCAAAAGTGGTGCACACAAAAGCCACCCAGATGTGATTTACTTTCACTTTCTGAATTTGTTTTTGGCTAATGTTAAAGATACCATTCCCATTTAGTGATAGAATTCTCCTGACAGAGTTTAGATTTGGTGATTTCATTTAAATATCATCCTGTTCATGGCAGTGAGACCAGATCACATACTTAGTGGTTCAGAGACCTTTATTTTCTATCAGTTAGTAAGCTTGGGACTGCTTCTCAATTGAAGAGTGATTGTTAGCAGAAGACACCACGTTGCTCTAAAACCCTAGAGGTTTCCAAGTGTTTCTCTAACTAAGACTTGCCAGAGGTGTTATAAAGCATGCTTACTGCTACAGACATTGTAAGCAACGTGGGATACTGTGTCACTATGGTCAACTGGCAGGGTTGCTTACACCACAGTATAGAGAAATCACAGTATAAAGATCTTTGGGAGAGCCCTTTCTTCCTCTGAGCCCCTCTCAAAAAGCCTTTCATGTTACTCAATAAATTGATCAGCAATTCACATCCAAATGTGACAAGTGTTGCCTCCCAAATGCAAAGAAGTCCACCAAGAAACTTTGTTTCATGGTGAGAAAACATAGTACAGAAGCTTGTATTTCATTTCAGAGGGAATACTGCAACATGGCCTGGACTACTGAACTTCTAGAAATTTCTCCAATGTAAAAGGCCTTGGCGGGTGCTTATTATCACCATGTGGCATGTCTGCTTCCTATAGAAGTGTTTGGACCTTTGCTCATCAGGTATAATTAGCAAACTCCATCCATATAAGGAACTAGCATAATGTTCTGGGAATATCAAGATATTTGTGTTGGCTCTGGGCTATGAGGGAAAGATGGGAGGAGGCAAAATAATCTTGAAACAAGACAATGAGGACTTATTGCTCTCATGGTCAGTAGAAAGAACACTGCTGTATCCTATCTATATTAATTAGAATTGAGAAAAAAATGGCCACACAATTTATTATAAGCTAAATAAAAGCACTTAGAGAGTGAAAAGGAACATAATTAATAATAACAGCATAACACCTGGCATAAAATGTGACTGTCCGAGACAGACTGGGTTACATAGTTATACATGATCCTGACTTGCAGGATTTTGCATAGAACTTCAATTTTGAACGTTCTCTAGAGCTTAGAATGATTTTGTTAAAATATTATCTTTTTGACATCATTAGTATATAGTTTTATATTAGAAGGCATTTTTAGGGGCATCTGGGTGGCTCATTCGGTTAAGCGTCAGACTCTTGATTTTGGCTCAGGTCACAATCTCGGGGTTATGAGATCAAGCCCCACATCAGGCTCTGTGCTGGCTGTGAAGTCTGCCTGAGATTTCCTCTCCCTCTCCCTCTGCCCCTCCACACCCCATTCACGCACATGCTTGCTCTCTCTCTCTCAAGAAAAAGAAAAAGAAGGTATTTTTAATTTTCAAGATGTTTCACATAAACGATAATTGAACTTACCTTAAAAAACCATTCACCTGGGGGGGGGGGCGACCTTAAGAAAAGCAGGAGCTGCGGGTGGGGAACATGTCGGATTCAGAGCTCGGCAGGAAGTGGGACCGGTGCATGGCGAATTTGGTCGTGAAAATAGGTACTGGTTTTGGATTAGGACTTGTTTTCTCACTTACCTTCTTTAAAAGAAGAATGTGGCCATTAGCCTTTGGTTCTGGCATGGGATTGGGAATGGCCTACTCCAATTGTCAGCATGATTTCCAGGCTCCATATCTTCTACACGGAAAATACGTCAAAGAGCAGGAGCAGTGACTTGCACCTGAGAACATCCCAGTGGGAGGAAAAGAGAAATCATGTTTATTCCTCAGGAATACTGAAGTGCCCTGGAGTAAGCTGACATTCTTCTGTAACAATGTTATCAGTAACGCTTTAAACTCCAGCACACTGTTTATGTATTTGAAACGAAGTCTGTTTCTTGTTTTGTATTTTCTCTCTGGAAATTGCAAGGAGGTGGTCTTAAAAGAAATAAATTAAAAATAGGCAAAAAAAAAAAAATCATTTACCTGCTTTTTAACAATAATTGGCTCACTATTTCCTTGATTTTGTGGTTGCACCAGAAATGGGATAAATATAAAACTGTAGTAAGAGTTCATCCATCTTTCCCTAATAATTCGTGATATGCAGATACTTGTATATGCATAATATCTGATTTCTTTCACTAAACTCCCACTTCTACACTTCATCATTTCTTCCAGCTCTCCTGCTACATGAATGCACTGTAGCATTTTGGTGGTATTACAAGTGACCTCTGTATATTTCCCAAGTATTTTAGGAACCGTTTCATTGAAATTCAGACCAAAAAGGAATGCAATTTACTTTTGCTTAATAATAAGGGATCATCTGGCTTCAGCTGGGTTCTTGTGACACAGCTTAATAAAACATTTGATGAAATCTTGATTAGGCCACACAAAGCATGATATTTGGGAAACATCAAGTGTATTTGAGTTTTTATATAACTCTAACCCTAAAGTCCCTTGTGCTGAATGAAATAATCAGTTCAAATGTATGTACACTAATGATGTGTTTGTCATGAAAACAGAGCATACAATTCCTTCATCAGTTTGACAGGACCATTGATTTAATTCACTGCTGATTTCTAAATATTTTTTCTGATGGAATGCTTTTGAGAGCGTTGATATTTTTTAAATGATCTTTTGTGTCTAATTTGTATAGTCCATAGATGATAAGTAAGGTTTTACCCTTGGTGGCTTTGTTTTTCTTTATTTTCAGTTTGAGAAGTTTGAAAGACAAATAGATAATTGGATTCACAGAGATGAACATGGCCTGCAACGTGGCCTGTTTTGTAAAAGGTTTTGTAAAAGGTAGTACCCTCATTGCTTATTTGTGCCCTTTAAAAAACTTGATTTCTTCTGCTTCTAGCAGTCATATACAGCTTGGCTTTTGGTTACAAAGAATATCCTTACCTCAGAGTTTTTGCATATCTTTGTTCCCTTTCAACTACATTTAAAAAAGTGAGAGTCTTTGATTATGTGTGTATAAATATATGTATGTGATTTTTCTGCACAAGTAAGGTGTGTGTGAGAGAGATGTTGTGAATGCATATGATGTGGGAGAGGGCATCATGTGCTCAGATTGACTGGAATAGAGTGAGCAGTGGGACTAGTAAGTGCTTAATGAACTAAATGAACTAAATGAACTAAAAAACTAATGAGAACTAATGCGTATCGATAGGATTTTTTTAAGACACTCAGTGAGATTTTCTTGATCTTATGCAGGAAGCATTTTCCACTGAATATAATAAAGTCCATCATGTTCAAAGAAAGAATAGCTATTCTATCATACCTCATATTTGGACAAATTATAGTTTAATTATAGTTTAATAATTATGTCAGAATAAATTGCACTCAAAAGGAATCAGCAATAAGAGCAAAAAATAAACATTCAGGAGATTATCAGTTGATTGAATCCCTTCTAGGACCACCTCTATAATGTATCAAAAGTATTCCATAGAACATTTTTTTCTAGTGCTTTGTACTCAAACAACTCTCATGAACATTTAAAACTTTATAGAATAACAGTCTTTAATTCATGTAATTCTGTGTCATAAAATAGAAGAGAAGTAACTAGGTTTAAGACATGATATAAGAAGGACAAAAATAAAGTGGTCCAAAATAAATGTCCAGATTAACAAGAAGCTCTTTATAAAATAACATAAGAAAATGAAATATATTCTTATGTGTAAAATCCTCTGAATGGAGTAGATGTGGACTCTCACACTGAAAAACCTAGAGGGAAAAATGAATCATAGGTCCACATGGAAATATTCATATGAGTGATAGCAGGTCATATAAGCTGCTACTCCATATTTGATTCCAAATATTTCTTTTCAAATTAATCTCTCTTTTAACTTGCATCAGCATTAGTAATTTTATTATAAACAGTAACAGTCTTTTTACTTGTAAGATAAGCTTTAACTTACTGCTTTCCCCATTGTGGTATCTTAATTATCCCAACATCATTAGTTAATAGTTATTTTTTTCTTTATTCCATATATCAAGATAAATGTAAATCTACTTATGGACTGTCGATTCTGTCCCATTACCCCTCTTGTTTTCCTGCTTCCATTGCTTTACCACAGTAAATTAATTGGTGAAATCCTATGGCAAATGGCAAGAATGCATTCTTTTTGATGGCTGAGTAATATTCCATTATATATAACACATCTTCCATATTCATTCTTCAGTCGATAGACATTTGGGCTCTTTCCATAATTTGGCTATTGTTGATAATGCTGTTATAAACATTGGGGTGCATGTGCCCCTTCAAATCAGTATTTTTGTATCCTTTGGGTAAATATCCAGTAGTGCAATTGTTGGGTTGTAGGGTAGTTCTATTTTTAAATTTTTGAGGAACCTCCATACTGTTTTCCAGAGTGGCTGCACCAATTTTCATTCCCACCAACAGTGTTAAGAGGGTTTCTCTTTTTTTGCATCCTTGCCAACATTTGTTGTTTCCTGTGTTGTTAATTTTAGCCATTCTGACAGGTGTGAGGTGGTATCTCATTGTCATTTTGATTTCTATTTCCCTGATGATGAGTGATGTTGAGCATCTTTTCATGTGTCTGTTACCCAATTGTATGTCTTCTTGGAGAAAAAAATCTGTTCATGTCTTCTGCCTATTTAACTGGATTATTTATTTTTGGGGTGTTGATTTTGATAAGTTCTTTATAGATTTTGGATACTAACTCTTTATCAGATGTGTCATTTGCAAATAACTTCTCCCATTCCAAAAGTTGCCTTTTAGTCTTTCACTGTGCAGAAGGTTTTTATCTTGATGAAATCCCAATATTTATTTTTGCTTTTGTTTCCCTTGCCTTAGGAGACATACCTAGTAGGAAGTTGCTACAGACCATGTCAAAGAGGTTACTGCCTATGTTCTCCTCTAGGATTTTGATGGTTTCCTGTCTCACATGTAGGTCTTTCATCGATTTTGAATTTATTTTTGTGTATGGTGTAAGAAAGTGGTCCAGTTTCATTCTTCGGCATGTTGCTGTTCAGTTTTCCCAACACCATTTGTTGAAGAAACTTTCTTCCATTGGATATTCTTTCCTGCTTTGTCGAAGATTAGTTGGCCATACAGTTGTGGGTCCATTTTTGGGTTTTCTGTTCTGTTCCATTGATCCATGTGTCTGTTTTTGTACCAGTACCATACTGTCTTGATCACTATAGCTTTGTAATATAGCTTGAAGTCTGGAATTGTAATGCCTCCAGCTTTGTTTTCCTTTTTTAAGATTGCTTTGTCTATTAGGGGTCTTTTGTGGTTCCATACAAATTTTAGGATTGTTTGTTCTAGCTCTGTGAAAAATGTGACATGGATGGAACTAGAGTGTATTATTCTAAGCAAAATAAGTCAGTCAGAGAAAGACAAATCACATGACTTCACTAATGGATAAACATAGGGGAAGGTAAAAAGGAAAAGAAAAAAGGGAAGTAAACCATAAGAGACTCTTAACTACAGAGAACAAAGTGAGCGTTGATGGAGGGAGGTGGGCAAGGGATGGGCTAAATAGGTGATGGGTATTAAGGAGGGCATTTGTTGGGATGAGCACTCGGTGTTATATGTAAGTGATGAATCACTAAATTCTACTCTTGAAACCAATATTACCCTATATGTTAACTAACTAGAATTTAAATAAAAGCTTGAAACAAACAAACAAAAAACTGGGAAAAAATAAAAGCAGGCTTTGCCATCTGGAAAAAATATCCTATGGCATATTTTGATGTAAAATAGGACAACATACACCTCATTGTTTTTCTTGTTTTAAAAAAATGTATTGCTATTTGTTCATACTTAATCTCTGTGGCAGACTCATCCTAAATTGATCCCTGATGACTTATGGCTTTGTATAACTCCCTCCATTTAAGTGAGGGAGAAAGCTGTGACTCGCTTTTAGTGCAAAGAATGGCAAAGATCATGGGATATCACTCCCATGATTACATCATGGTGTATAAGACTCCATCTCAGCAGACTGGATTGAAAGACAATCCACTACTGGCTTTGAAGAAATAATCTACCACATTGTAAAAGGGCCTGGTGGTAAGGAATTATGTTGTCCTCCAAAAACTGAGTGGAACCCGGCTGACATTCAGCAAGGAACCAGCCACAAATGAATTCTGCCAACAACTTGAATGGTCTTGGAACCTAATTCTTCCTAACACAAGCTTCCAGATAATAATACAGTTCAGCATTTTAATTTCGGCCTTGTGAGACCCTGAGCAGACCCAGCTAAACTATAACTAAGCTATGCCCAAATTTCTGATGTGAAAAAAAAGTGCCATAACATGTAAATCTGTCCTGTTTTAAGCCATCATTGTAATTTGTTACACTGTAATGGTAAACTAATCTATTCTCCAAAATAACATTTAGAATAATAAAATCCTATTGTAGTCATGAGGGAAGACAAACACAACAATGACATGTGTAAGATAAAATCAACTTATTAGGGGGAAGCTTCCAAGCAGAGGGTCAGCAAGAAAGAGCATGAAGCCTTTTATGCTTCAGGAGAGGTGTACCTGAGGCTTCATACAGCTGGAAACACTGTTACTCTGTGCTCCAACAAAGAACCCTGCGCTCTGCTCTCTATTTTCACTGGCCTCTCTTGTGATAGTGGTTTTGTACATGTTGAATGTTAGCTGTTTAGGGGAACCATGAACATACATGCAGCTGGGCAACTGTAGGAATAGCATCTGAGACATTAGGAGAACGCTGAGATCTTGTAGGGCCTCTCACTGGCAGGTACAGGGAAAAAAAAAAAAAACAAATGGTGCTAGAAGTCAGGAAAAAACCTCATGGGTCAGTCAGAAAGCAATTCAACTTATCTTCATACAGTAGGGCATGAATTAACTGGCCTGTCCATATCTAAAAGAGAGAAGAGAAATTGCTTACCCTTCTATTTGTTTTCCTACTTCCAAAGAGTGGATTTATTCATGTTCTAGAAATAAGATCTGTCATGCCCCTCAGGAAGGAATCAAACCCTCTTTACTGCTCAGAACAATATACTCTCTAAGGATTCTGGGTTTTGCCATTCTAGAAGTGATATCATAGAAAAATAAAGTATTATTGAGAAAAAAATAGCAAGCAGATGGTCATAAGAACAAGACATGAATCTGCCATCCTGCAGAGGGGTGCCTGCTCCTGGATTAGCTGCATGTGCTATGGGTCTGTGTTGCAGGAATGGGACCCTAATCTCTTCTTATTCTCCCATTCCATAATTCCCGTAAAAGAAGTCTGGTGCACTCGGCTACAAATTGTCTGAAATTGTATGTCAAAAAAATGGGAGAAGAATTGTATACAAATAGCATGCAAGATGCAAGGGCTGATCCAGAAAAAGAGACTATGGGAAGCCCTTTCTATTGGGAAGAAGAGAAAGCCACAACCCCAGTTAGCTCATTGCATGGCAACCCAAAAACCCAGGCAAACTGTCCTGTTGATTATTCTGAAATTCCTGATAAGGTTATCATTAGGTTGTAGAGAATGTATAAAGTAACTGTTGGTCAGTATTGGCATTGCTCCAAAAGTTATTAACCTGGATTATAAAAATGCATAATTCCTAGCAACTATTCATGCTGGCCTTGATCACATGGAGTTGCTAATGTAAGAAACAGTCTAATTAGAGATCAGGTCTAAAATTCATAATTTTCTGACTTGACAGTGTTTTCTTCAGGGTTCGCATTTGAAGACACTATGTTTTTTTCTCTATCCATTTACGAAAACAATTCACTTCAGAAGGAAACCTTTAACTCTCTTCATGCACACATGCACACATGCTTGTATTTTCTATAAGATGATCCCAAATTAACCTTCTTATTAGATTAAAGTGTGAATATTTTCTTGCAATGCAATAAAAGACAGAAACCACAGAAACTTCAGCTTATTTATATAGTTTTACGAAGTAATGGCATCTTTTTTTTAATTCTTATGTTAATCCCCATACATTACATCATTAGTTTTAGTAATGGCATCTTTATAATGCACTACATCCAAGAACATATATGCCTCTCCATATATATTTAGGTTTTCTTCTATGTCCTTTTATAAAGGTTTAAAATTACCCTCATATAGGTCTTGCACATTTCCTGTTAGCTTTCCCTAAATATTGGATTGCTTTTGCTGCTATTATGAATATATTTTTTCCATCCATTTGTTTTAGGATTATTTGAGTTGTACTGGAGAATTTTTACATTTGCATTTCATTTGCTTGCTTAGTTGGTTGATTGACTTCTTATTCAGCTACCTTAACTTTTTATCTTATTTATTTTATTAGGCTTGGATTTTTTTTTACAATATATTTCCTTATACTTCAATAGTATTAGCAAATAAAAATCATTACAGATGTAGATCAACACCCTTGTCAAAAAACAAGTGATAGAACTTAAGACTGGTTTCCTGGTTCTAAATACAGAGCTCTTTTCATAGTAAAATTGTGTCTTTTCAGCAAGAGAAGTCAGTTTAAAATCATTTCTTTCTATTAAAATAGGTTCCAATCCAAGGAAAAGTCATTTTCTGTGCAAGGAAAAGCTGGTCTTGCTGGAACTTTTAAAATAGTGTTCAGTAATTGCACCATTCCACGGGAATATAGCTGGTACTCTGAGAGGGAATCTGAGGTTCAAAAGACCATTTCCGCCAAGCGTAGTTACTCATTTTCCATCTACTGCAAGTATTGGTTGCTGAAAACTCACAGCTCAATCACTTTTCAGGAACTGGCTTCCACTGAAAAGGCATGGTTTGCTTAAAATTACATTTTGTGCCCAGGGGAAGCCTGCATCCCATAACTGGTCAATATGGAAGCCCCATGGTCCCCTAGATTGGGAACCCTTACTCAATTGGGGAAAACTCTGAAAGGACATTCCAGATACAAAGCTCCTCAAGGAACTGGCTGGGGTCATTGTTGTATCTGCCACGTAGTTCAACTTCTTCCTCTGCTCCATCTTTATTTTTTTTTTTACTCCGATAGAAGTATCTGGAGAGGCTCAGGATAACTTTGTTAACTTACTGTAATGAGATATGCTGACATGAAAACCCTAATTTAGGTATATCTAAATTAGTAGACATTAGGAACCAGAGAAATTCCCCATCAAAAAGGAGAATTACAGACCAATATCCCTGATGAACATGGATACAAAAATTCTCACCAAAATACTAGCCAATAGGATCCAACAGTACATTAAAAGGATTATTCACCACGACCAAGTGGGATTTATCCCTGGGCTGCAAGGTTGGTTCAACATCTGCAAATCAGTCAACATGATATGATACATTAACAAAAGAAAGAAAAAGAATCATATGATCCTCTCAATAGATGCAGAAAAAGCATTTGACAAAGTATAGCATCCTTTCTTGATCAAAACTCTTCAGAGTATAGGGATTGAGGGTACATACCTTAATATCATAAAAGCCATCTATGAAAAACCCACAGCAAATATCATTCTCAATGGGGAAAAACTGAGAGCTTTCCCCCTAAGGTCAGGAACGCGGCAGGGATGTCCACTATCATCACTGCTATTCAACATAGTATCAGAAGTCCTAGCCACAGCAATCAGACAACAAAAAGAAATCAAAGGCATCCAATTCGGCAAAGAAGAAGTCAAACTCTCACTCTTTGCAGATGATATGATACTTTATGTGGAAAACCCAAAAGACTCCACCCCAAAACTGCTAGAACTCATACAGGAATTCAGTAAAGTGGCAGGATATAAAATCAATGCACAGAAATCAGTGGCATGCCTATACACCAACAACAAGACAGAAGAAAGAGAAATTAAGGAGTCGATCCCATTTACAATTGCACCCAAAACCATAAGATACCTAGGAATAAATCTAACCAAAGAGGCAAAGGATCTGTACTCAGAAAACCATAAAATACTCATGAAAGAAATTGAGGAAGACACAAAGAAATGGAAAAACGTTCCGTGCTCATGGATTGCAAGAACAAATATTGTGAAGATGTCAATGCTACCTAGAGCAATCTACACATTCAATGCAATCCCCATCAAAATACCATCCACTTTTTTCAAAGAAATGGAACAAATAATCCTACAATTTGTATGGAACCAGAAAGACCCCGCATAGCCAGAGGAATGTTGAAAAAGAAAAGCAAAGCTGGTGGCATCACAATTCCAGACTTCCAGCTCTATTACAAAGCTGTCATCATCAAGACAGCATGGTACTGGCACAAGAACAGACACATAGATCAATGGAACAGAATAGAGAGCCCAGAAATGGACCCTCAACTCTATGGTCAACTAATCTTTGACAAAGCAGGAAAGAATGTCCAGTGGAACAAAGACAGTCTCTTCAACAAATGGTGTTGGGAAAATTGGACAGCCACATGCAGAAGAATGAAACTGGACCATTTCCTTACACCACACACAAAAATAGACTCCAAATGGTTGAAAGACCTCAATGTGAGACAGGAGTCCATCAAAATTCTAAAGGAGAACACAGGCAGCAATCTCTTTGACCTCAGCCGAAGCAACTTCTTCCTAGAAAGATCGCCAAAGGCAAGGGAAGCAAGGGTAAAAATGAACTATTGGGACTTCATCAAGATAAAAAGCTTTTGCAAACAAAGGAAACAGTCAACAAAACCAAAAGACAACCGACAGAATGGGAGAAGATATTTGCAAATGACATATCAGATAAAGGGCTAGTATCCAAAATCTATAAAGAACTTATCAAACTCAACACCCAAAGAACAAAGAATCCAATCAAGAAATGGGCAGAAGACATGAACAGACATTTTCCCAAAGAAGACATCCAAATGGCCAACAGACACATGAAAAAGTGCTCAATATCGCTCAGCATCAGGGAAATCCAAATCAAAACCTCAATGAGATACCACCTCACACCAGTCAGAATGGCTAAAATTAACAAGTCAGGAAATGACAGATGTTGGCGGGGATGCGGAGAAAGCGGAACCCTCCTACATTCTTGGTGGGAATGTAAGCTGGTGCAGCCACTCTGGAAAACAGTATGGAGGTTCCTCAAAAAGTTGAAAATAGAGCTACCATATGATCCAGCAATTGCACTACTGGGTATTTACCCCAAAGATACAAAAGTAGGGATCTGAAAGGGTACGTGCACCCTGATGTTTATAGCAGCAATGTCCACAATAGCCAAACTGTGGAAAGAGCCAAGATGTCCATCGACAGATGAATGGATAAAGAAGATGTGGTATATATACAATGGAATATTATGCAGCCATCAAAAGGAATGAGATCTTGCCATTTGCAACGACGTGGATGGAATTGCAGGGTATTATGCTGAGCAAAATAAGTCAATCAGAGAAAGACATGTATGATATGATCTCACTGATATGAGGAATTCTTAATTGTAGGAAACAAACTGAGGGTTGCTGGAGTGGGGGCTGGGGTGGGAGGGATGGGGTGACTGGGTGATAGACACTGGGGAGGGTATGTGCTCTGGTAAGCGCTGTGAATTGTGCAAGACTGTTGAATCTCAGATCTGTACCTCTGAAACAAATAATGCAATATATGTTAAGAAAAAAAAAAAGAAGAAGAAGAAGGTAGCAGGAGGGGAAGAGTGAAGGGGCGGAAATCGGAGGGGTAGACGAACCATGAGAGATGATGGACTCTGAAAAACAAACTGAGGGTTCTAGAGGGGAGGGGGATGGGAGGATGGGTTAGCCTGGTGATGGGTATTGAGGAGGGCACATTCTTCACGGAGCACTGGGTGTTATGCACAAACAATGAATCATGGAACACTACATCTAAAACTAATGATGCAATGTATGGGGATAATATAAGGATAAAAAAATTAAAAAAAAATAATGTTTGATCTATGTACCAAGACAATTTTATAAGTAAAGACTTTTTAACAAAAAGTGTTTAAAAACGATATCCAAATGGAACAAAGAGAATCTTAACATAATTAGCTCAATCAAAGTACTAAAATGTAAAAGCTAAATTTATATAACCTTTGGTATAAACATAGAAAAGGATTTCATGATTGCAGGGTAGTCAAGTGTTTTTTAAACAAAAGATAAAAATCACTAACAATAAAATTAAAACCTAACACTAAACTGTATTCTATCAAAATTAAACATTTTTGTTCATCAAAGATACCATTTAGAAAATTATGTATTTGATATATAATATATGTAATTACATATCTGGTATATCTAATATATTATATTATATAGCATAAAATTATCTCTAGACATATTTCTGAAAAAGGATTCACATTCAGAACATTTAAGCAACTCCTACAAATCAATAATAAAAGACAATATAGGCATTTAATAATGGCATGACATTTGTATAGACACTCAAAACAAAGTGGGGAAAAGGCAATGATCACACAACAATTTTATCAGCATCTTTAGTCCTCAAAATTAAAACAACATTGAGAGAATGTTTCATTCACCAGAATTAACAAAATAATGGAAAAAAACTGACACTATCAAATTTTGGTGAAGATGTGGAACAACTGGACTTGTTATAATTTGTGAGTAGAAATGCAAGATGATACAAGCATTTTGGAAAGCTGTTTGATAGATAAAGCTAAACATAGACCTACAATGTGGCCCAGCAATTCCACATCTCTGTATTCACCTACAAGCTGGAAACAAACTAAATGCCCATCAATAGGAGAATGTCGTATTCATCATACAATGAGTTACAGTTCATCAGTGAACGATAGAAACTACTAATAATACACAAAATAACATTAATGAAGTTCATGAACATCATGTTGAGCAAAAGAGCAAGACAGAAAAGAACACATACTGTTTCTTTATATATATTTGTATATACAAGAACAGACAAAACTATGCCATGACAACAGAAAGGCAAATGTGGTTGTTTTCTGAAGGTGGGGCATTGACTGGAAAATCCCCAGGGATTTTTGGTTGTAGAAATGGTATACATTTTTTTCTAGGATGGTGGTTACTCAGATGTGTAAAAGGTCATAATTTCTCAAACTAGACACATTAGATTTGTGTTCTTTATATACAGATCGTACTTCAATGAGTAAATATACACAAAACTAAGGACAAAGTTTTATAGGCAGAATGGAGAGGGAACAAGAAAGTTGGACTAGGTTAGGTTAGGTTATTACAAGTTATTGTATAAAGTTAGTCTATTACAAGATTACTTTCCTTTGGGGATTGGCAGAGATCTATCAGGCAAATTACCCAACTAGTGCTTCATCAGGCAATTCCTGATTGAATAGCTTAAAGTCTCCATTTCTGGGAGAGCCAAAACTGTAATTAAATTAAGTCTCAGTTTGAGGACACAGGGCTTACTATAAGTGACTCCATTCTGGGCTTATTGTCTTGGTTCTTTTTTACAGTATTTAAAAACTGGTAGTCTTAATTTTGATACCTACAAAGTAATTAGAACACATCCTAAACAATCAATTTGCAATAATCTAGATGAACACAACGTACTGGGTAGAAAAGTAGCTTGGCTTTGTGAAAAGTAAACCATGCCAGACAAATCTGGTCTTTCTATAATTAACTGATCACAGAGATAAGTAACCAGCCACAGAACTTAACATTTTTTTTTTTTTTAAGATTTTATTTTCTGACAGAGAGAGACACAGTGAGAGAGGGAACACAAGCAGGGGGAGTGGGAGAGGGAGAAGCAGGCTTCCTGCTGAGCAGGGAGCCTGATGCGGGGCTCAATCCCAGGACCCTGGGATCATGACCTGAGCCAAAGGCAGACGCTTAAAGAACTTAACATGTCTGTGTAAGTGCATATTTAATAAAGTACACTTACAGGGTTGTTATTAGAAAGTTGGTAGAAGATGTGGACTAATGGTGACGGGCATATTAACTGGTGTCTTAACATGTTTTCTTTCCATTCTATTATTAGCACCAATCAATGACATTGAGCAACTTTTTCAAAAACATGATTAAAATATTAGGGATTATGAATGACAGTAGATGAGCAATGGCCTGAGATTAGCAGTGGAAACAAACAGACAAAAATGCTAACCCTTTTTTAATCTTCTAAACTCATGAATCAGAGAAAGCATTTGGAAAAAATAGTCTTTACTTGAGATAAATGAAGGAGAAGTGATGCTGTTGGGGAAAGATAGGTTTCTGTTAGAGAGGCAGAAGTCTAATATCCAAGTGACCTAATATGCCATATAAAGGAGATACATCCCAGACACCACCGGATCCTGTTGAGAAGAGGGGTGGAGGGGTGATGGGGTGGTGATTGTTCAGGGGTAAAACTATCAGACACGAATAGGAATAAAGGACAAGAGTAACCCACTGCTTTGAGAATCAGTTGTTTCATTAGTTTAGATTTAGCCACTGTAAGAAATTCTAAGTTAAAGGTTTTTTGTTGTTTGTTTGTTTTTATCATGTGTCATCTCCCAAACTTTAATATCTATTAGTGTAAGAATCACCTTGTATGTTTCTAAAACTGGTAGGTTTCTTGATCTTACCTGAATTTTACTGCTTCAAAGCATCTGAAAATGTGGTGCTTAAAATCAGATTCCATAGGCAGTTCCTAATAAACCAACATTAGTCTGTCATGGGGGAGTAATAGATTTCTGAAAATAAAGAGACAGGGCAGGTAAACATGCTAACTATAGCCAGACTTAGAAAAGGGACATTAGGGTGGCTGGGTGATAGACACTGGGGAGGGTATGTGCCATGGTGAGTGCTGTGAATTGTGTGAGACTGTTGAATCACAGACCTGTACCTCTGAAACAAATAATACATTATATGTTAAAAAAGAAGAAGAAGAAGAAGAAGAAGATAGCAGGAAAGGAAGAATGAAGGGGGAGAAATTGGAGGGGGAGACGAACCATGAGAGACTATGGACTCTGAGAAACAAACTGAGGGTTCTAGAGGGGAGGGGGGTGGGGGGATGGGTTAGCCTGGTGATGGCTATTAAAGAGGGCACGTACTGCATGGAGCACTGGGTGTTATACGCAAACAATGAATCATGGAACACTACATCAAAAACTAATGATGTAATGTATGGTGATTAACATAACATAAAAAAATAAATAAATAATTTGTGTAAAAAAAAAAGAAGAGGGGCATTATTTTGAATGCCATTATCTGTTAGCTCTCTAGTACACACCCAAATACAGTAAACTGTGGCTTCAAGAATAGTGGAAAAGAGGAGAATGGATAACTAAATTGTGGTTTATTCAATTAATAGAATACCAAAGATTGATGAAAATGAAAGAAATGCATCTACATACAACAACACAGATACGTCTTACAAATGTAATGATGAGTGAATAAAACGTACATAAAAGAGCACATGATGTATAATTTTGTTATATAAAACTATTTCAAAAAGGCAAAATTAACTTGTAGCATTTAAGGGTTTATGTTTATGTGATAAATCTAATAATGGAGAGCAAGAAATTGATTATCCTAAGTCAAGATAATGACTATATTTTGGGGAAGGTGGACATATGCAATGGTCACGTTGTTACATGAAAGACTTCTGGGGTTTTGTCAACGGTCCAATTTTTTTCGCTTATTTGGTGATATACTGGTGTTCACTATGTGACAAAAAATACTTATCATTAAAAAAAAGAATAATGGAGAGATTTTCACAAGTCAAACACACTAGTGAGAATGTTGAACACAGTTTTAGCGACACTCTATTTTCAACAGCAAGATGAAAAATCAGTCTAAAACTGAGACTTAAGTTGAAAAGTGGAGCCTGCTATTGGATAAAAAAGGAATTTCCTTCTATGATAACACATTGACTACACTCATTTTTATTCCCTTTTCCCCTATCAGACGTAGTGGCATACTAATGCTTATGTTTAAGATGTAGTATGGAAAAGAGTGGTGGTGGTATTCATATGCCTATTCCAATTATATCCATTTATCCATAATGGTGTATAGGATAAACTTATGACAAACCAAAAAAATTAAAATTAATAAAATTTTTAAAAAAAACTCTCCATAATATTCACCCATTTGAGAATATACTCATATAGGCATCTGTTTAAACATACCATGATTTTTCATGTCGATATATAGGATCCCAGGTGCTTCTGAAATTATGTGCTGAATTACAGGTGAAGGAAGAGCTGCCACCAAAGGAAAAAAAATAGGCTTGCACATTTATAGAACAGAAGCTGACATGAACCTTTTTGAAGGTTTGAAAATGTCCAGTAGACTTTTTAATTAAAAAATTGTGCTTGCCTTTGCACTTCTATGTTCCAAAAAGAACTAATACAGTTAAGAACTGAAATAGTGTAATCCACTCTTGGCAAGATTTACAACCAGTTTTTGAGATCCTAAAGGCTCAAATATTTTAGTCAAGCAGCATAGTGAAACTTTGAACACTGATCTCAGCTTTCAGATTTAGTTACTAGTAAGTGGAGCATGTCTGGGTCTAAGTAATTATCATACACAGATATCATTTACCTGGTATAACCTAAGTGCTATCAATAGAGGAAAGAATAAGAACAATTTGGGGCTCTGATTAGACACAAACGTCACTTCAACACAGATATTAACACAGGCACAAACATCAATTGCAGGTCCTGCCATTCAAGAATCACAGCTTGGATGTGCTAACAGGAATCTAGGGAACAAAGAGGAAGCAAAGCTATGAGTTTATATCAAGAAACACATGCTATGCAGATTGTGTTGTAGAGTGTCATGTGTACCTTTATTGGATTATCTAAAATGACACCAAAACTGTGCCCGATTGTAATCCCAGAAACTCAAAAGAAAAGAGCATTAGAAATGGTATTTGTCCTCTAGCACTAGAATGATACTTTATTGTGTTGCCTTTTTATTTGAGAAAGCAGAGATTCAAACTGTTTCAGGTTGTCTCCAGATCCTATTAACTAGTTTCCATGCTGCCTCTGAAGTAGACATTGATAGGTACTGACTTAACTAATTTAAAGAATAAGTAATACACACATGAATGTACTATTTGTAAAGAAGCTCAAAGTATCTGTTTATGGCAGGTGGCAATGAATTAGAAATTTATTGTTTGACCATTAACCCCAGTTTCTTCATAAAGATGAGTTACTCTTGATATCTGAAAGAATAAAGGACATATGATACATAGGACAAAATTGTTGAAATAGTCTATTTTATATCATAGTGATAGATTATTTAGATCAGTTGCCTGTTTGTCAAGATAATTCAACTTCTGAGAGTCTATATGGAGAAATAAATTAAGAGATACCCAGTAAAATTTATTTATGTTCATTTTATTATTATTTATAATAGCAAACAAAATAAAATTGGAAACCACCCAAATGTCCATTAAAAGGATTATTTACAGAAATAAAATATAAATATGTTACCATTAGACTTATATTTTTGAAAAATTTTTAACATGGGAAAATTACTTTATCTTTAATAAACATATACCACATATTTGTGTCTTCTAGACAGAAGAACGTATAATATTAACTGCAGCCACAATTTGCAGAGCAAAACATATGCCCTTAATTACCTCTTAAATTCAAAAATTTGTCCACTGATAAGCTAAAAAGTTTTCCCTAAGTCAATACTTGGTATAACTAAAGAAGGACAATCTTTCAGCTCCTTTTGTGGATTAAGAGCTTGGTGGGGAACAGTGATTTCTTATTTGTTAAAATATTGCAAATGCCACCTAGCAATGCCTTCAAGAATTTAATGAGGTTGGTATTCAGAGTCTATGATTTAAGCAGACAAAAACCAAGTTGACAATTTTATATACAATTTATTTAAAGAACAAAAAGGTATATCTTTAGGTATATCTTTTGGCTTGTTCAAATGTTTGTGCGGCTGGTTAGTGTGAGATTTCATATAAAGAACTGTCAACACTCAATAGTAAGGATACAAATGATATAGATGGATGATAGATGACAAAAGACACTTTACAAAAGAGGACAGACACATGAAAAATAAGCACAATGAAAAGAATATCAGTAGCCTTCAGGAAATGCAAATTAAAACCACAATTAACTACTATTACACATCTATTATCATGGGTGGGGGGGAAACCCTGAAAATACTAATACATGTGTAGGCAAGGTTCCAGAGTAAGCCGAACTCCTGCACAATGCTAGTAAGAAGGAAAAATGGTACAGGTACTCCGGAGAATATTTTGGCATTTTCTTACAAAGTTAAAGGTTGACGTTCATACCAGATCACACTGAGATGAATGGAACAGCCATGGACTTGTAGCCTCTGTGATTGCACAAAGCTTCATGGTCAAAAAGGCACTATGTCTGTTTTACTGCTTTGCTGTTACCATCTCAAAATTCTTAATTGTTTTATCATTGAACTTGAGTTTTGCCAGCGAAGTCCAATGGGACAGCGGCACAGGAGCAGAGGAGATATGCACCATATCTGTTCCTCCCACCACTCGTTGCTGACCCGTTCACAAGCAGCATTTATGATATGCCCTGAGCACAGAATTCCAGTGCAGCACAAAGCATGCAAGTTCAGCGAGACTTAAAGCATATACAATGTGTGTCATGTCTATGAATGCATAAGCTGCAGGACTGAAAACCTGACAGACCATGCCTTCCATTAGAACCAGAACTTGCTTTGAAGGCAGACAGATGGCAACAACATTCTAAGAAACACAAATGTCCAAGAAACTCTATCCTTTCTTACTCACGTTACTTACTCACATTATCTAACCACTTAAGCTCAAAATGACAAAGGGGGAAAGAGACAAATAGAGTAACCCTTAGGTCCGTTCCTTTTCTCAGTAAGCTAAAGGTATAGAGTGTTGTAAAATGTGTGCATTTCAAGAAGTGAAATGAAAACAGTTAAATTAGCTTTGCAGAGTGTTTCTACTGTTCAATTAAGACAAAATACTTATGCATATTTGAGCTATGGAATACAAATTGTGTAATTTCAGTGATTCCACATGCAAGTTAAATGCTCTTATATTTGCATTTAAAACTAGCATGGCACAATACAAAGATGAACAATAAAATTTATGTTAATAATTTACAATCATATGTTTTCTTTACTTAGAATATTAGTTAGCAAATAAAAACCACTGTAACAAGTAGAGAGGAAGCTCAGAAAAAAACATTATATTTGAGTATTTTTAATAGCACTCTTCCCCTGCTTTTAGAGCAAGAGGCCCTGAATTTTCATTTTGCATTGAATCTCACAAGTTATATTGATAGTCCTAACCATGAGTTGTAACTATGATCTCCATTTCCATTTGACCAAGGATTTCTTACCAAACTACATTGAAAGATAATTTAGCCCCAGTGTCAAGAAAAATGACCCCATTAGTCATCGTGGCCTTTTATTATGGAGAGGTAATATTCTGTCTACAAGAGATCTTTGTTTTATCTGAAATGCAGCTGCCACAATTCCTTCTACTGATTTCTAGAGTCAAAAACTTAAGCTGCTTCTCATTCTTCTGAGGCTCCAGTCCTGATTCTATGGTCCCATTTTCAGCCTGGGAGGTTCTATTGCTGGATCTCCCATTATCTCTTAAGGAGTAGGGTGAAGCAGGAAGTAGAGACACCAACCCTTTTTCTATGTTCAAGTTTCTCTCTTTACTTGTTCTTGGTAAAGAGTTTCTTTATGAATTTAATGTGCCACTCCTTTGCTCCTAATCTCTTTCAATCATCTTGCTTTAAGAGCAAAAGTATAATTACAGACTACTGAAGCACACTACTATGGTCAGCTATTCATTTTTTACCTTTGCCATGAAGCAATTCCATCCTTCTAAATACTAGTCCATTTTCCTGGCAGCATTATTAACTACCAGGAAACTTTTTAAAAATACTTAGCAATTTTAGTGTCATTTACCATTCCACCCTGAAACTTACAGTGGGTAGGAGCAATGACAACATTCAATTAATTGCATCAAAGTAAAAGTGTTGCAAGATACAAAACATGGCTAGAAAGTAATGGGTTGAACCCATAGGTCATGTTTAAATATTTGTCATTACCTTGCACTAAAATAACCTGCTTAGGGAATTTAATATAGAACTTTCATTTGAATATGTTAAGGTAATGTGGTTAATATAGGAAAGTTAAGCATTTACTGAAGGCATTTTTAATCAAAATAGAAAGGTATATGAGGATGTTAGTGTTTATTTCAGTCTAAAACCTTCATAAAAGTAAGAATTTTGTGGTTATACAGCATTTCATTTTGCTATTACCTTGATGGTGGTGGTGATGTGTGTGTGTGTGTATCTTTCAAAGACTAACCACAATATTCCATGCTCAAAATTAATTACATTGTGTCCAAACAGAAAGTTTCATTAGAAAATTCTTGTATTAGGACTCCTGGGTGGCTCAGGTAGTTAAGCGTCTGCTGCCTTCAGCTCAAGTCATGATCCCAGGGTCCTGGGATTGAGTCCCACATCGGGCTCCTTGCTAAGTGGGGAATATGCTTCTCCCTCCGCCTGTCACTCCTCCTGTTTGTGCTCTCTCTCTCTGATAAATAAAGAAATAAAATCTTTAAAAAAAAAAAAAAAAGAAAATACTCGTATTTATCACCAAAAGGACCTATGACAACAATAATTGGAAAGTTAGTATAAGGAGTATGTAAGTATACAACTAAGGAGGCTCAGATTAATGAGGAATCCACAAAAACTAACTTTATTCTGAAATAAAGTTAGCATATGGGAATTCTTAAATATTAGAAAACTGGAAAGAGAAAATGCATTTAAACATATTATGATGACCATATTATAAGTTTTATGTTTTCACTAAATAATCATGTATCTAGTCTACAAGCCGTGGTGTTCTGATATTTAAGTCTTTCCAAGTACTCCAGTCTGTTTATTCTGCTTAAATCACTTCTTGCTTGAAACTGGAGGGTCAGTAAAAAACATTAAGGGCATTGGACCAAATGTGAATTTGAATCTCTACAATGTCATTTTTTTTTTTGGTCATAGCTCACCAACATTTGCTTCTATCTTGGAGAGGAAATGAGTCCAAAAGATTCCAAAAAGGAAAACATTGAGAGAGTTCTCCTATAAAACAATTTGCCAACAATATCATTGTCTAGTGATGATATAATAATATAAGAATGACTAATAACTGACATTTGACAGGTTACTCAACTTCTCTGACTTCAATATGGAAATAGTTAAACCTACTTTGCAGGATAACTGTGAAAATTAAATTGTTTAATAAATATGACATTATGAATACAGTACCTATTACATAATAGTTTGAACATTTGATCCCTATTTTCATACACAGCCAAACCCATTTTCCTTAAACCGTATGTTCTCTATTTTTTTTTCTTGTTGTAATTTAACCATGATTTCTCTAATTTACATATTTTTTGAGTCTTTTGTTCCAGATTATAATCATTCCGATGTTATTACATTTGAAACTAACCTTCAAATGCTTGTCTTTGAAACCTATTTGTGTGAGTGAAGTCAGATCGTGTGTCTTAGGCTCAGTAAAAACATATATCTTAGCATCATTCATGAAGAAAATAAGTAATTAATACAATAATCATGAAGGATGCATGAATCACTACTGATGATTTTCCTTGTCTGCACAATAAAAAATGAATAAAAAAATATATTTTTATTATGTGGCTGAAGGTAAGAAAAGAAAACACGTGACAATTGATCTTCAACAGAAAGAACCCTTCACGAAGTCACAGAGCAGAGGATTCATTAACTCCCAATATAATGAAACTATATTCATTGTATACAAATAGATAAACATATGTGAGGTAAATGGTATAACACAAACATGAAAAAAAAAAGAAAGAAGAAGTTTAAAGACAAGAGAAAATGACAAAATAAAAGAGAGTATGTAGAAATTAAATATATGTTTTCCAGGCTACCATATAGTAATTTTATAGCATCTAAAAGCCACAATCTTCCTATCCACCTGCCTATATCCCATATATATATATACACACACACAATAGATAATAACAAAAATATTGCTGATTTCAGTCATTTGGGAAGTGTTACATTTTCTATTTAAGATAAAACTTGAAAGGAATGTTGCAGGCTTGAAAGCATTCTTGAGTATATTATTTGCCTTTTAGCGTACCCTTGTGTTCACATGGCTACTAAAGCTTATAATGCAGTTTCTCAATGTAGAGTGTTATTAGAGAATGAAGTGTAGGGAATAAAAAACAAGAAGTCATTCATATAAAGTACTTTCTTGAAAGCTTTGTCCTTTTGCAATTTCATAGTTGTGGTGAAAGAAGGAGGACTCCTGTCTGCTGAAAGAGGTTCTTTGGCCACGTGATGTACCTACAGTCTTTCCTTTTCAAGCCATTTCTGATTTTGACCTTAGTCTGAGCCAGCAATTTGGATCAGCTCCATTTAAAATGGGATCTGTTTACACTTCCTTGTTTTAATCAGCCTTAGAATGGAATTGGAATGAAATGTATAATCATTTGATGGTGCCAGTGTTTGCCAGTCTGTCCCACCAGCTTGAGTTCATCTAAGAGATGATTTTGAAGTAAAAAGGTTGCTCTGTTTACTAAGCAAACAGAGGGAGGTAAGTAGTTTTCCTGAGAATTGTAGTTGTGGTTTCTTCATAAGAGTTCACATATTGGAAAGAATCACTGACTGAACCCACCACAGCAATGTTCCAAGATTCATTTTTAATAAAGTTGTTTATCTCAAGAGTATAAGCTCCACTTTTGAGCAAAATGCAGAAACCAGCACAGGAGGTTAAAAAAGCTGTTCTGCTGTAATAGTGTAATTTGTTTCTTGGCCATTAAATGAGAATGCTGGGATTTTAATTCCACTATTTGGTTTCCAGCATCTACTATAATTAATTTTCTCTTATTTTGTTGCTATAGAATCAAACGGAAACTAATGATGTGGAACCCAACGTTGTCAAGGCAGTGATGAGCTTCATCTACGAGGTGGGGAGCTCCTCCATCTGACAAAATGGCAGATGACTTGAGTGGTTTCTAACAATGCTGGGGTCCTGTGCCTTGTGGCAATGTTCTGCTTGAATTAGACCACCTGGGGACTGCAGTTCCAAACCAAAGCTGTTTTAAATCTTTCACTTGCTTGCTTCTGTACTCCTTTGTCAGCTTCATAATATATTAACTTATATGCGCTTCCTTTATCTGACTTTTTAAAAAATTATAAAGTGTGGGGCATTCTAATAAATGTTTCAGTGTTTCCTGATGCCACCACATTGAAAGTTAATAAAATCACTATAAAGTGAATTTTATAGAGGTGTATTCTAATTGATGAAAGATTAGGAACATTTTAAAAATGAACCTAAGATATTTAACAACAGGTCATTTAATTTCTCAGAAGGCATAGAAGGCATTAAGCCAAGATACTTATGTTGAGTAATTATTAATTGCAAGAAAGAGTATCTTGATTAGATGGAAATGAAAACAATTCAGAATGTGACTATGTCATCTTGGAGCTTATGAAAATCAGAGAAGGGAACTTTGGGCATTGGTGAATTAAGATACTTTCCCAAAGCTACTTATCATTGATAGTCAAGACAATATTTAATTCAAACTTATAAAGAAAAACAAATGGCCCAATAAGAAGAGGATGTCAAGGTTTAACAATCTTTTTAGAACATCATCAGAAATTATAATGTGATATTAGGCAAGGTAACCCCGTGGAAATTATATTTGAACCAAAATATGAAAGATGAGTAAGAATTAGTTGTAGTATTATGAGGAAGAAGAGGGGAGAGAGGTGTTCCAGGAAGAAAGTCTTGGAAGAGAAAAGGGTCTAAAGTAAGAAGCCAAAAGACCAAAGAAGACACACTGAAAAAAAAAAAAATCCAAAATTTATGGTTGGTTAGGAAAAAGAATTTAGAAATAGAAGTGAACAGAAATTTGGAAGAAAACCATAGCCTTGCCTGACCAAAAAGAAAACAAGGGACAATGTTTTAAGGATAGGGTGGTTAACTATGCCATATAATGTTCAGAGAGTAAATAAATTGAGAGCATGATTTTAGTAACACAATAGTCACTAAAAATTTTAGGGAGTTGTAAAGAATGGAGAGTATGTAATCCAGATTGGAATTGTCTGGGCAACAAATGAGAGATAATGAAATTTTAAAAGTGACCAAAGACAATGAGTTAACTAATTAGTTGTTTTAATAAGAGAGCTATCAGAGCATGTTTAACCTGCCTATAGGGAAAGGCCAGTAGAAAGAGAAAGTTGAAAATAAAAAAGAGGGAACTTAATCAATGGCACTGAGTTTTTAAAAAGTGGAAAGAAATACCATTTAGGGTTTAGATGAACAGGTTATTTGTAGAGAGAAGAAACACATCCTTTATTTTTATTATAAAAATATAGGAGAAAGAGGTTGGTGATAGATATACATAGGTATGCCCAATTGTTCCTTTTCTTATTTTTGTTTTGTTTTGTTTTGGTTTTTTGAAGCATGAGTAAAGATAATGTGCTAACATGACTTTGGGCTTTGAATTTAAAGAAGTATTAAAATATTTGAAATATGTTTCATGGGGGGATAATCTAAACACAGATAAACATAGTCAATAGGGAAAATATTAAAGTTAGTGTTATGAATTGAATTGTGTGCTCCCTCCCCCTCCAAAAAAGATGCACGGTATTCATCCTCAATTCCTCAGAATGCGACCTTATTTGGAGATCGGGTCTTCCCAGAGGAAAGGACATGAAATGAAATCATGAGGGTGGGCTCTCGCCTCATATGACTGCTGTCCTTGTAGGCAGGAAACCCTGGACAAAGACACAGATGCATGTATAGGTAATACGGTGTGAAGAGACACCAGGAAAAGATGGCCATCTACAAGCCAAGGAGGAAGGCCTGGAACTGATCCTTACTCCACAGCTCTGCAAAGGAACTAACCCTGGCAACACCCTGATTTTGGATTTTTAGATTCCAAGACTGTGAGACAATGAACTTCTGTTATTTAAGCTACCCAGTTTGCAGTACTTTGTAAGGCAACCTTAACAAATTAATACAGTTGCTGTTCATGAATTTATTGTCACCAATCTGTCCAACAGTGAAGTTTAGGAGGTGCATGTTTTACGTTCCTCCAGAGTGCAGGTTTTGCTAGTAGTTTGTAGCAAATTGACAAAAGGACAAGAACATTGAGAATATTGTTAACAGTGAATTATAGGTCTGGCGAATCATGCATCTAAACTGAAAGGGAAGAGAAATAGACCCAAGTCCTTGAAATATATAGAGACAGCAAGTCCTAATGAGGTTAAAAGAACCCATTGTACAAAGAGAGATTATGATTACACACGATAGCCACCTGTGAATATAAAAATCGGAGCAAAGAAAAGAATAATGTCTAAAAGGTCAAAGCATATTTAAAGAAAGGAAAACATGGAAAAACTCTGAATCTGATCAAAAGTCACCTTCCCTTTAAAGCCTTCCTAATTTCCCTAGCAGAGTCAGCGATTGCTTCCAATATATGGCTCCAAATTTCGTTCATTCCTGTTTAATTGAACTTTTCAACTGTATTTACTACAGATAATGCTCTGTGATGCCACAGTCAGGCATGAAGACTTTCTGCCCTATAACATTCCGCGCCTAATATTTACTCTACATTGTTGAATGAATTCGTGACATGGTAAAAGACTTTTTAAAAGTGATATCTGGAACACAAAAAAGAAAAAGATAATGGAAGGTTCAGGTCTGCTATTCAGAGCTCATGCTGTAAGTTTAGTAGATAATAGAAAGTAGAATTACTGAACTCCTATTTCGCCTCTGTCTTTTCTGTCAAGGGGAATGAGCATCAGGTTGAAAGTGCAGATCTAACTTTCGAAAGAGGGAATTGAAGTCTGTGATAAGGGAGGAGATAGTAAGAAGCCAGGTAACTGCTCTAAATAAGTTTGTCTCCTGGCCCAAATGAGTTATCTCAGAATACTGAGAAAACTCAAGTTAAGATTATTAAAGTGTTTTTCATGATATTTCAAGAATTATAGGGAATGGGATAGTTGCTGGAAAACGGGAGATAGATAAATGCTCTGGTTTTAAGGAAAACATCGAGGGAACTACAGACTTAAATGCTAGAGATCAGTGTCGGTGAGTATTCATAGCCAGGATAATAAAAGTATAGTTTTAGAATAGGATAGAAGGAAAGGCAGCCACCATAAGTACTTGAAAAATAAAACATGTCAGATTAACTTCTAAACCAAATAATCTGATTTCAGAGTTATGTGCTGAATCAACACGCTTTGGATTCACGGGTTCATTCACTATTTTTTTTTACATTCTAATTTTATACCATATGCCAGCTACTGTCTAAAAGACATATTTGGCCATGTACATATATTTTTCTATATTGCAGCATATGCTCTGACAAATTTCTCACAATATTCTTTCAGAGGAGAAGTAGAAACATGCTATAAGGAATGGTGTAGGGGCATTTGGGTGGCTCATGCAGTTAAGTGCCAGACTCTTGATTTCAGCTGGGGTCATGATCTCAGGGTCGTGAGACCGAGCCCCACGTGGGGCTCTGTCCTGGGTGTAGAGACCATTTAAGACTGCCTCTCTCCCTCTACCTCTCCCCCAACCCCAATCATGCGTGCATGTGCTCTCTCTCTTAAAAAAAAAAGGGGGGGGTGTAATTAGAAGTATTAGAAATGGTCATGTCACTGTAGCATAAAATCAAGTACCAACTTTGGAATCCAGCTACTGAGAGTTGAATTCTCACTGTACCATTACTTGAGTATATGATCTCAGCCAAAGTAACTCACCTTATGTCTCAGTTTCCTCAATTATAAAAAGAAGATTCCAATAATATTAATCAGAATTTACAAATACATCTCAAGAACTTAGTATAGGATTTGGCATATCACAATCACTCAAAATGTTACCATGTCTTCTTATTAATTATTTTATATTTATTATTTAATAATTATTAAATTATTATTAAATTACTGTATCATTTTCAACTTAAAAGGGCTGCATCCCTGATCTCTTCCTAATATCTATCTATCTATCATCTATCTCTATATATCTATCTATATATATATCTTCCTAACATACACAAACACACACACATACACACTCAGTGACTTGGCAGAAGATGTTAATGACTTGACCAAATTCAGGAATAGCATGAAATTAGGAGGTTAAGAAGTTAGATAAGTGGATGAAATTATTTTTGTAACCAGGAACAATAAAAGGAATATATTTCTTTTTTAAAAAATTTTATTATGTTATGTTAATCACCATACGTTACATCATTAGTTTTTGATGTAGTGTTCCATGATTCATTGTTTGCATATAACACCCAGTGCTCCACGCAGTACGTGCCCTCTTTAATACCCATCACTGGGCTAACCCATCCCCCCCTCCCCTCTAGAACCCTCAGTTTGTTTCTCAGAGTCCATAGTCTCTCATGGTTCGTCTCCCCCTCCAATTTCCCCCCCTTCATTTTTCCCTTCCTACTATCTTCTTTTTTTTTTTTAACATATAATGTATTATTTGTTTCAGAGGTACAGGTCTGTGATTAGGAATATATTTCTTAAGGATTTTATTTATTTTATTTGAGAGAGAGAGAGAGAGCATGGGGTGAGGTGCAGAGGGAGAGGGACAAGCAAACTGAGAGTTGAGTGCAGAGTCTGACAGGGGGCTCGATCCCACGACCCTGAGATTACAACCTGAGCCAAAATCAAGAGTCAGACACTTAACTGACTAAGCCAACCAGGCACCCCAATAAAAGGAATCTTCTAAGGTAAAATGTGTGGGTATAGAACTGTTTTAAGGCCACAAAATATCACACTGCACATGTGATAAGGACTATGGTAGTTTAGTGGGCCAGTTGGCCTTAACAAGATTAATGAGATCCAGTGTTTTGTTAGGTTATTCATTTACCTTCAACTTTAATTTATTAATATAAAACACTGAAGAGTGTTTTCCCATGATTCAGTTAAGTGTAGTTTTCACATGATAACTTCAGCCAGTGAATATATGAACATGCAAACATCCAGTGCCCAACTTAAAAAGCACACCTGTGTAAATGGAAGTAGATGGCAAAGTCCTTCTGGGAAGACCATTGAACCAAAGAGGGACTGAAATGACTGAGTCAGCAGACTAAATGTCAAGCATCTGAATTTTCTTTTATTAATCTGATCCCAATACTTATCATTAAAAATATGTATGGAAATATGCTTATCAAAATAAATATGGCCATTTTCATAATAAAATGCATATTTCTTTCATATTATATCAAATTGTGGAATATATCATAAAATACATCATTATATATAATATTGCATTATAACTCCTAACATTAAAGTTATTATATAATTACATATATTTACATATAAGTAAACACTATGTATTAGTATTTAAACATTATGAGTATATAATATATATAATACTCATAAAAATATTGAGTATATGATATATATTATATATATCATGAGTATATATACACTATATAATATATAGAATATATTAATACTTATTTAATATATACTCATAATTTGTCATATAGTATTATAAATCTTATATCATAATATAGTTCTGTATTATAAATTATATATTTGCATATAATTCATATATTAATAATTAATTCTATATATTATCTGTACTATATATAAATTATATATTTACTTATAAAAATGAGGTGCATGTCACCAAAAATGAATCTAATGTCCTATTTATATCCAAGAATCATCTGTATTTTTCCTCCCAAATGTTTATAGTACTTTTAGAAAATGCTGTCATATCTGAGTAAGCTAAAGAAAGGGTTTGTGTTTTAATAAAAGAACATTGCAGAAGTTGTTCAAACTGATATTAACCATTTCAGATCTGTAACAACAACAAAAATGCATGTTGGAAGAGTAGATAAGCTGTTTACAGTGTCTCAAAATAACTTACTAAATTCCTTACTTAAACAAGTTTCTTTCAAGGAATAGCAAAAATAGCCCAAGTTATATAACTGCTACTCAGGGGAACTAGTTTTCTGTTTTTTTCACTTCACTTCACTTTTAGTGCTCAGATTATTCTTTTTTCACATATGGTGAAATGTCAATAAGGTCCAATGACAAACAAGTAATAAAAGTATTCTAAACTACAATGGGACGTGTGTGTATTCATACATTAATATGCATTCATGTAATCACACATGTATATAGTATATGCATTTATATATATCCAATATGACTTTCCTCTTAAAATGGAAATAATACTTTCAGATGAACCAAACACCCTTATTTGCATGATGTTTAAATATTTATGAAAATTTAGTGAATTTTTAAACTACACTATATATGTTAATGAATATGCATAATGATTGGTATAGTGAAAATGACTTTGAAAACCATGTGTAGGTGTCATAACAGAGGCAGATGTTAACATGAAAAGGAAACAGTGTAAGTAACAATTTTGACATCTTCAAATTCCATCTTCATTTTTAAGTGACTTTCAACAACCAAGATTTGCATTTCTTTAAATTTTTTTTAAAAGTTACTCCTCGTATATAAATTAAAAATGAAATTGAAAATCTCACTTCATTCGTTTTTACTCTTTTTCTCTCATGTGGATAAATAGCAGACCATAATACTCCCATTGTTCTCATTTTTTTCTCTGTCTTAGTATATCTACATAGTGTTTTTATTAACTAATGGAGGAACAAAAGTTTGAATAATTAAAACATTAAACACTATAATGAAAATATATTTGCGTAAGTTCTTAATTTAATTTACTTAATGCAATTGAAAAGAATAATAGTCCGGCAGAAACCAGGACTTGCAATTTCCAATATACAAACTATTTTTTTAAGTTAATCTTCTGGTTTGTTGTTTATAATTGGACCACCTTTTCTTATAGAAAATGCTATCAATAGGATTTAATTTTAAGAGCCAACCCACATGTTTCTATTACAAATTTCCTAAACTGAACATAGTACATTTTATCACTAGCATTACTATGGCATATTGTATATATGTGCCATTCATGTTACACTGTCATCTGCTCACTAGAATACAAACTCTTTTGATGACACATATCCCTAAGACATCATCGTATACACTATAATTTTTATAGGAAGAATGAATGAATGAATGAATGAATGAATGAATGAAATGTAACACTGCACTAACAGGAATGCAAAACTGAGGCTCCACAAATAATAGTGATTCTGACAAAATCTTCAGCACTTCTATGCAGGAGAACAAGAACCGTTCTCATGTTTCTTCACCCAAGTGCTCTAGCAGAGTAATTGAGAACTCCATCCCACCCTAGTGAGAAGCCATTAGTGATAAATTCCATTTTCTGGGATTATGGGTTCTGCCTGGCATGGGAATTATAAGAGGGTCAGTAGGTATGCGAAAGAATTGTGAGCAAAGGGAAGAAGGGATAGAATCATATGAAGTAATCTCTAGACAACAACTTTTGTTAAGTGTGTTATCTTGGAAAGGGCTATATATTTCCTTTTTCAACACTCCATCACACAACTGGGTTTTGAAATTTTATTTCCTACTACTCATCTCCCTATAAAACCACCAAAATTACACAAGGTCAAATATGTGGAGATCTTCCCTAAAATAGATCTCCCTTATCTTTTATTATTCAGCTAAACCTTTCAAGAAAAAAAAAATAAACCTTTCAAGAAAAGAAAAAAAAACAACCTAATTTGGGACAATGATCATGACTTCTAGACACAAAATTCTCATATAATATTATCAGGAAAACACCTAGCCTTTGAGCCAGATTGAGTTTCTCTGAGGATGAGAGATTGGAATGGGTCTGGAGATTGTTTCTACTACAGGATCTTTCACAAACCTGTCAGCAGATAGATGACATGGACAGCAGGACCTAGGACTTCTGGGGAAGTATTCTGGGTTATAGGGTACTGTGAGCCTGGGGAAGCCCAGCTGTAAAGCCCAAATCCCAGTTGGTTTTTCAAATAGTTTAGGGCTTTGCTATATATGACCAGAAGATGCAGGCAAATTTTATTTGCTTGTTTGCTTGATTATTTTAAAATAGTCTCTTTTGAAAGAAGATTTCTTAGCACAATTACATTAGCATGATTCAAATTTGTATTGATACTGGGAAACATATATTCATTTTTTGATAAATAATCTTATCAAGGGACAAAATATCTCAATGATAAGAACATACATTTTCAGTTAAATCTTATTTATGGATGCATTACCACCATGGCTTCTTGGCAAAGGAGTAACACTTTTGATTTAGGAGCAACTTTGATAAGCTTACAAAAAGCAGGAGAAATGACTTCCTATGTGGCATGATTTTAGGAAGATAGCAGGACTAACAGTCAACACTTGTTGACTAAATCCCCAAATTTCACCATGATAGCTCTGATATTCTTGGGGCCTCATAACTCAATTACCATGGAAATTCTACTGGGAAAGATAATAATAATAATGATGACTTCAATAATACTAATGATGACTAATGATGACTTCACCCCAGGCATTTTAGCCCTACATATGGACTAATCCTTGCATATATGAGATATGTGGATTTATACCTCTTTGACACATAAGAAGGTTATATGAAAGAAGTTTACATGGGAGAGAAATTTTGTATGTCCTAAAGTGAGTAATGACATCACCAGGATTTCAAAACACTATTTTTATTAATGTTTTTTTCAGTGGGCAATCTCCCACTCAATTTCCTTTTTTTTTTCTTTAAAAATTTATTTATTTATTCATTCATTCATTTTATTTATTTGAGAGAGAGAGTGCACAGCGAGCGAGGACATGAGTAAGGGGAGAGGGTCAGAGGGAGAAGGAGAAGCAGGCTCCCCACCAAGCAGGGAGCACAACATGGGGCTCAATCCCAGAACCCTGGCATCATGACCTGAGCCGAAGACAGACACTTAACCCACTGAGCCACCCAGGCGCCCCTGTACCTCAATTTTCAAATCATTAAATGAAATCTAAAATTTGGTCTCATAACAATCAATCTCATACGGTTTCTGTAAAGATTCAAAGCTTCATGCATTCCCTAAGTGCAAAGTAAAAGTTCTGTCAAGGGTAGCTATTTGCGGGATTAGAAATTTCTCTTTTATGATCAAGTGGTCAAGTTTAGTATAGCAAATTTTAGCATTTGTGGCATATTCTTATATCCTTCTCTGAACTAACATGTTACTTTTGAGAGAGAAGAGAAAATAAAAAGTAACTTTTCACAATAAATTTGCTTTTGAGTTAACTGGATTGATGTTTTAGAATAAGCAAAGCTATTATTGCTTAAGATAGCAATAAATGCAGAGCTTTATAATAACAGTGAGCCTGTCACTTCTCCCTAGAGACTATTTCATAGCTACATAAGCCATAAAAACAAATATTTCTAAAGAGTGAAAACTGCTTAGAAACATTGAAGTATATTATTTAAGTAAAATAGAAATAAGTTCAAGAATAGAGTATTTATAATCCTGTAGTATTTATTCATGTAACAGTGAAAAGCTGATCATTGTAGAATTTTGACTGTCAACACGGATTAATGGTATTACATAATTATGTGAGTGAAAATACTACTGAATTCACCATTCAATTTGAAGTTAAACATATAGAGCATTATGAATACTTCTATTATGAAACAAGATAAAATTAGAATTCCCAACTTTCCTCTGTGGCTGCTGACTGAGCTTACTTACAGGTTCTATAAATAGGTGATCAGTCTTCTAATATAAACTCTATGTGACATACAGTGCAGATCTTATCCCCCCCCCTTTTTTAAAGTATTGCTTTAACCTGAAGGATATTTTGCAGATTGTAATTCAGAAATTCTTTATGACTTCATCTTGGAGTTTTGCTATAATGCTGTACTGTATACAGGTAATCAAAAATGTTTGCATACTTTGGATATAAACTAATCAAAATACCTATGAAGCATGCTAACAAGCACACCTGTTATCATTAGTAGATTTATTCCCTAATTTTATATGATTAGCACAATCAAATTAAAAGGTGAAAACATATGATGATAGCACTCTCTTTATAAAGTATGGATAATTATTAGTGTGAAGAGTATTAGTAGCAGTTATAAAAATAAATTCCGAGGAGTTACCTAAGCTTGTATGACAACAGTACCTTCACTCAAAACAGGAGTCCTTAAGGCTTTTGTATAAATTCTCATTTATTTTCATGGAAGTCCACAAATAGACTTGAAACAATGCCTCATGAACTACCCTTTAGGTCCCCTTTTCCTACAGTGCTGCAGTATCTGTTTTCATTCTTAACTGTTTCTTCATCTTCATTTATTCCAGAAAATAATCTGCTTGCCTTTATTGTTGTTACTGTGTTTCAGGTATTTATCACAGTAATTTTCAAATATTAACTCATAGGATAAATCTGTAATGCTTCTAGATGGCTGATTTGCTTGTTTGCTGACTCTTACCCCAGATCTTGATAGTAAAACTAAAGATGATTTCATGTATGTGCGTCATAAATAGTGTCTTTGCTTTGGGGATTCTGGGTCATAAAATGGGGACTATTTTATTTTATTTTATTTAAAGATTTTATTTATTTGAGAGAGAGGGAGTGAGAGAGAGCATGAGAGGAGAGAGGGTCAGAGGGAGAAGCAGACTCCCTGCTGAGCAGGGAGCTCGATGTGGGACCTGATCCTGGGACTCCGGGATCATGACCTGAGCTGAAGGCAGTCGCTTAACCAACTGAGCCACTCAGGCGCCCAAAATGGGGACTATTTTAATCTACTAATGGTATTCAGCTCTACACTAAGTATACTTAGGCCATGTGATAAGTACTAGTATTAAATATAGTAAAAGAGAGTTTGTGATTTCAACAGGATGAAAATGCTATGTAGGTTTCATCCTAACTACAACAGTATAGATATAAATGTTAGTTGCTGATGCACAATATAGTATAATTATTTTAAAGATTTATTTATTTATTTTAGGCGGGGGTAGGGGCAGAGGGAGAGAATCTTCAGGCAGACTCCCCGCTGAGCATGGACCCTCACATGAGGTTCCACGCGGGGCTCGATCCCACGACCCATGACAGCATGACGTGTGCCAAAACCAAGAGTCGGACCCTTAACCGACTGAGCCACCCATGTACCCCTATAGTACAATTTTCTAATGTTTATGCAAAATAATTAAAATTGAAGAATAGAAGCTTTCCTTAACTTTCAAATGAAAAAGAAATGTTAACCAACCACGATTAATGGTAAGCTCAGAAATGGATGTTGGGGTAGAGTTGGAAGCAGAGGTTACACAGAAAAAGTGGAATTAGGAATCAGCCAGAAATGAGAGAATGAAGCAAACATTCTCAGTCGAGGTGTCAAACGAGAGTGGGTTGGAGAAGGAACACTATTTGGCATCATAGTATGGGTATAGTCAGGGTAGAAAAGATTATAAAGAGAAAGCGAATTTCCTGAGGCCATGGATGATACTTCCTCCACTTGGGGCTGTTTTATGTGCACGCCTCCTAACAGTCCTCAACTTTTCCAGGATGAATTATTAATAAAAGTAATTATTTTAAGACTCCCTTGGCTTTATTTTTGGGCTCTTGAAAACTTTTAAAATTTGCCTTAATATTTTTAGCAGGAAATTAAGACTTCATCTTAAATTAAGACATTTAAAGGTAGTCAATTTTGATATAGACTTGGAATAAGGATCAATCATCTTTGATTATAGGAATACCGATTGAGCAAGTTCTAAATAAAAAAAAAGTGTTAAATTTAACACTGTGAGAAAGCCAAATGTTATAAATCAATATAAAACTTCCATTTCCAACAGCACAAAACTCTTAATCTTCATGAACATGACAACAAACTTTATTCATATCAAAATTAAAGGTCAGTGAAGTACTTTATGAGCACAGACTGACAACTTCCATCAACACTAACATTTTTAATCCTTACGTGTTCTTAAAAGCAGGAAAATTTGAGTTTTATGCCTGACATGTCAACTGAAAATATAGTAGAAAGAGAAAGGAAACATTTTTCCAATCATAATGAAATTTTAAGTGATTCTAATATATGAAATTTTAGCTTTAAAATGAAATTGATGGGGGCACTTGACTGGCTCTGTCGGTAGATCATGCGACTCTAAATCTCACAGTGGTGAGTTCAAGCCCCACACTGAGCATAAAGCTTACTTTAAAAAAAGGGGGGGAATAAATAAGTAAATGAAATGAAATTTATGACTAGCAATTCTTTCCATGTGAATGAAAAGGGTAAACTTCAAGTTGCAAAACTTCTTTAGAAAAAAAAGTAAAATGGCTAATTAAAGACTTGGAAAGAAGGAGAAACACAAGGCTTTTTAATAAACAGTTTTCCAGATTTTCTATTCTAGATTTTATAGTGGAAGAAAAGGAAGCTTCTTTGCTACTCTATTCCATTTGATTCGATTCACTTTGACCCAGCTCGATTCTAGTCTCTTGCCTGATGGAATCAGCCTGTGTTTCAATGGATAAAATGTGTTTTTCTTTTGTTAGCTATATATATAACTATTAGCTCTAATCCTAATTAATGCAGAAAAACAAGAGTTAGTAACTTGCTTTCAGTCCCATGTCTATTCCATGAATTGCAAGAATGCAACAGGCATATACAAGGTTATTTAATTATCATTTAGGGAATTTTCATGATTTTATCCCCTCTGAGAGTAAATCAATATATAATTTCTCACTCACATTTTGGGAGCTAGATCACTGAGAGCTCAAAAACTGAGTTTGCCCAAGCAAAGTTGAATCAGACATGGATTTAATAGGTCAGGTACGAGGATCAGGCATTAATATTTTACTTAAGCTTATCACAGGACTCTGATGAGCAGTCAGTGCTGAGAACTGGGTAAAAATTACCATAAAGTTTTATTTTTATTTCACTTGCTGCCACACTCAAAAACTTGTTTTTCTTTCCTTATAAAATTTTTCACAGTATTGGTAAAAAAAAAAAAAAGAGAGAGAGAGATTAAAGTAATTCTTAGGAAGTTTTTCGGTAAGAGAGCTGCCGATGTCTTTAATGAGATCGCAGATTTGAAACAGATAATGAGACACTATTGCTCATCATTACACAGTAAAAATAAGCTACTAAACCAACTGTTTTTTCACAGGTTACATTACCAGAGGAGGTGATTTTGGCCCATCGCGAGTCATATAATCAGATTTTGAAAGCCCTGAGAGAATCCCTTTGGAAAGCTGCAGATGGTAATACCCTAGGAATTTGTTTCCTCAACAACCAACAAAGGGCCAAAAAAGAAAGGAAAAGACGAACTTACCAATATGTGTATTTTCAGAAAACTACTGGATGCTAGTGCTCCTCAAAGCACATGCAAAGCTGTCATTAGCGGTAATAGAAACTGGGTATGCATATGGAGTTTGAAGAGGCTATACAATCCAAGTGTCCTGAATATTATGTAATATTTTATACGATGTTTCTTGTATAGCTTTAGTTAGGAAAAGTAAGATTCAAATAGAATTGCCAATTGTAAAACATATCATGTAACTAACACATATTGTTAGTTATAGAGGAAACAGGAAGAAACTGTAAAGGTAATTTAGGAGAATAGTCATATATAATCTGAAATCCTCCACTAAAGTTTAAAAATGTGTGTGGCATTTTAGGTTTAGAAATTAAAAGTAATAGCTAATCAATTCATTTTCTGATTCAGACCCACTCAGGGAAACAGACAACAAAAAGGTACATTTATACACTTTGTGCCACCATCACACACATAATCCTATTCCATTTAATAATTATATCTGAGGTTTTGCTTTGTTTAATATTTATAACAGCTACTAAATAATGGATAATGCTGATATATCAACATATTAAATTTACTAAATCATTTATTCGTAAAATTTCATTGAATCATAGCTGTGAAACTAATAGTTACTATGTGGATTGAAGAATACAAAAGAACTGTTCCTAATTGTAAAAATAAACAACAATAACAAAAAATGCCTAAGTATTAATGGCTCTTAAAACAAACAGAAGTGATTGGTCCAACACACCCTAAGAACCAGTTGTATTTCATTTAAAATGTGATGGAGAAAAGGTATCAAACTGAGAATGAGATTTGGGAATAATAACTATATATATGTGTATATATATAATATGTGTATAATAAATAAATATATGTGTATATATAATAATATAGCACTCCTCCCCAATAAACTAGATATTTGATATTTTCCTTATGAGTGATTTTCAGGAATATGTTATGTTCAAAAGGAGCAAAATAACTATAAAAAAGTATCTGGGTTTATAGACTTTTTTTTTCCAATAAAAAATATTAACTCATTGCACTAAATTTTCCTTTTCATTAAAAAAGAAAGATCCATATGTTATAGAAAATTAGGAAATATCTTAAGAAAGTACAAATTTAAAATCACAATTATCTAGAGAATATCATTATTAATATGCCAGTATAATGTCTTTCCAGTCTAGATTTTCTAAAATAATTGTAAAGTTGTCTGTATGTAACTGAGATTATGCTGTTATGTCCTAATTTTCCACTGTATATTATTTTTAATGTGGTATCAGGCCATTAAACATTTTTGTTTCTATGTAATAATTTTAATGAATATTATTATATCGTATGTGTACATCATAATTCATTTCATTAATGTTAAACTTTTATACTGCTTCCAATTTATGCCAGGTGAATAATGCTAGAACTGACAACACTGTGTAAATTTTCTACATTTTTAGTGATTGCTTTTGTATAGATACCTAGAATTAAAATTATTTAATAAAGGAAAATAATTTTGACTAAGCAGTCTCCTCTGGGTAGAACCATAGGCTAGGGGAACAGCCTCATTTCTTCTCTGTTAGGTTTATCTTGTTAGATATATTGTGTGTATCTACTTTGAAATTATTCACTAATTACGAATTTCTGCATAAACTCACAGATTAAACTCATAGCAGTGTATCTAAGTGTCAAAAAAAGCACATTTCTATGAATTTATCCTTATAAAATTTCAAATCATATTTTGAGCTTATAATATAGATAAACGGAGATGGATCACTGTTTCTACTTTGATGTAGTTTTTATTTTCATCAATTAAAAATTGCCTCATTTACCTCAATAAACACTTTTTCCCCACTATTTA